>NC_051436.1:23927738-23959460 GCF_001649575.2 Kryptolebias marmoratus
CAGATGGTCAAGGATTAGATTGGCTACAAATCATTTTAATAATTAAAACATGACAATTAAATATGATTTAATTGATTCTCCTGTTACTAAACATGAGTTTGATGAAAACTTTGTGACAATATTGCATTTACAAATTTTTGAAAGTACGATCCTACTGAGTGACAAAGCTGTTACAGTTTTACCAGCAGATGTCACTGGTGAGTGATGAATGAAGCATCGAGTGATGAACCTTTTTGCAAAGCAAAGTGTTGGAAAGCTTCATTTGCCCATCACTACCGCCAGCCTCTGGACACAACGCTGACAGACACAGCAAACATTCTTGCAACAGCTTACATTAATGTGCCATCCTGGATGAGCTGCACTACCTGAGCCACTTGTGTGGGTTGTAGAGTCCGCCTCATGCTACTACGAGTGTGAAAACACCACCAAGATTCAAAAGTGACCAAAAGATCAGCCAGAAAGCATACTGTAGGTACTGAGAAGTGGTCTGTGGTCCCCACCTGCAGAACCACTCCTTTATTGAGTGTGTCTTGCTAATTGCCAATAATTTCCACCTGTTGTCTATTCCATTTGCACAACAGCATGTAGAATGGATTGCCAATCAGTGTTGCTTTCTAAGTGGACAGTTTGATTTACTTGGAGTTATATTATGTTCTTTACACATTCCCTTTACTTTTTTGAGCAGTGTATAAATAATGCTTCCAAGAGAATTTATTTAAACACTTCAACATGATTTTATGGCTTTTCAGTCAAGACTCCATCTCACAAAAAGGTAAGACATGCACAGCATCTTGAGCTAGTTTGTAAAACTACAGCTGTTTTTTTTATATATTCAGTCTTTGGTGTATTTTTTTCATCCACCTATTGTTGGATGAAAGAAGCAAGAAAGAAAATGAGTAAACATAAATTTGGTTTGAATTTGAACCTTGCATTAAGGAATTGATGCTAACCAACTTCTTCTGCCCCCTTCCACACACACACACACACACACACACACACACACACACACACACACACACACACACACACACACACACACACACACACACACACACACACACACCACACCCTGACTTTCTCTGCTTTTACCTGTCCAACATTTTGGTGGTGGCTCTCTCCAGCTTCTCCAGGATCTGCAGCAGTTGAGCGTCATCATCACACAGGCCTCCCCAGCCCAAAACCCGAGCAAGGTCGTTCCCGGTGCCGAGAGGCAGCACACCGAGCTGACACTGTGGAGATACGGGGAAAAGATAAGGGGGAGAATGATCACTTCTGTCAATAGAAATTAGATTTTCAATTTGTAAATTCACCCCTCTAACTAACCTTTAAGATTCATAAAATTTCACCTCAGTCACTGATTACATTCTGACTTTCCTTGTGTTTCTTCTTTATTCATCTGCTTCCTTTCGAGATTGCCACAGTGGATCATCTGATTCCATCTCACCCTATCCCAGCATCCTCCTTCGTCACACCAACCCTCTTCATTACATCCACAAACTTCCACAAACTCTCCTCCATCCATAGTCTCTTCTTTGTTTTGGATGGTTTACTCCAGGACTTTTAACTCTCTCTCTCTCTCTCATACATGCATTCAGTCTTTCTTTCACTGACTGTTAATCCATTTCTCTCCTAAGCATAACGTCACCTCTCCAGACTTCCACCTGCTCCCTACTCTCACTCCAGATCACATGATTCCTTCTCTTCTTCATAAAGTTAAAGAACTTCACACGGCTGTTTTAAAACGAGGGGACATAATGATAATGACATAATGATTTTGCCTGTGTCTATGTTTGTGTGCGCATGCATTTGTCTGTTAGCAAAATATCTCATGAACCACTGGACAAATTTTCATGAAACTCTCAGAAGGTACTCATATGATATATATCTACAACTGAATAAATTTTGGAGTCAGTGCAACTCAAAATGGCCACCTAAGCAAACATAAAAATGGCTATAACTCAGTCAGTTTACAGAGATTAAGCTAAAATTTGGTGTGTTAGTAGCTGAGAGTCATTCTCAAGACATACTCTGAGTGGTAATTGATCAAGTGACATCTACGCTTAACACCTTGCCATTAACTTGGTTTGTCTGTTAGCAAAATATCTAATAAACCACTTGATCAATTTTAATAAAACTTTTAAAAGAAAGATTATATTTACAACTACAACTGAGTCAACCAAAAAAAAGACTAAAACTCAGCCAGTTTTATAGATACTGAGCTCAAATTTGGTGTGATCGTAGCTGAGAGTGACTCTCATTTAACAGGTCGATAAATCGAGTGAGATCTTGCATAATGGTATTTTCAAGGCCTGACTAAATTAGCTATAAGTCTGTTTTTTCTCAACACAAGACAATCTTAGTTTAAAACTCTGGCATGAAAAGAGATGGGCGATATGCATTCCTTCAAAGAATTTTAGATCTTTAATTTGTACAGATCATTTAAAATAAAAGGAATGAAACATAAAATCTCAGTCCTTCTGTCTCCGAAACAGCTCAGCTCCAGTAACATTTACAAACCATAGGTGCAGTTTTTATCAATTAAAGACAACCCAAGTTCCCATCGTTTTTTGCGACACAAGTAGCAATCAGCTGATGATGTTTAGTACAACATGACTTAAAATGAACCTGAATCAAATTCATCTGACACAGTACTCAGTTATCAGTGGCATATTAATCCAAAATTAAAGCCATGCTTATATACAATGACATTCATTTATGTTGATTTATTTCATGATATTGGTTAATTATTTTAGTTAAACATTTATATTTCAGCCTCATTTGATCCTTTTTCCTTTCTGAACCATTTCAAGGCAGATGTATAGATGGAAATTTGTAGATTTTAATTTCCGATTTCACACAATAAAATCCTGGTGACCAAAAATGCTCACTAAATGCACCCATCTGTAATGTAGTAACAGCTGTGATATTAGTACAGCAGGGACTGATTGATTCTTGATTTATTGCTCGATTCTGACTGACTGATTCTTCATCAGCTCTTTACAGCGACAATACACATCCATTTGCACCATCAAGCCTTCTTCCACCTCCTTTTTCATCCTGCCGCTCTCACCTGTTTATGGAGTTTGAGTTTATCGAGCTCTGAGAGTACCCAGCCCACGCTGCCATCTCCCCCGCACACCAGAATACGAAACGTCACAAATTTCTGGAAGAGTCGGAGGCTGCAGGTGGAGAGAGTGGGACGACATGAGTGATTAGAAAAAGACAAAGAGAAAAAAAAATTGAAAATAGTTAACGCCTATCAGGGAAAGCAGTGGTAAATCTTGTAGTCATTTTTACAATGATGTACCCGAGCTCTGGTCCTCCATTCATCAAGTCAAAGACTTGAGCGGGGTTGAGAAGCTGCTTGAACTTGCGCAGGAACTTGACCCCCTGGTTGTCCCCGCTTTTCGAGTTGACAAGGACCAGAAGAGGGCTGGTGCATGATGCAGAGGTGGCCTTCCAGAAGCCTGAAATCAACCAAAGTGTTGTTTCATATTAAAAAACAAGTCTCAAAGAATACTTGAACCTTCAGATTCCAATTTAAATGTCCCAGTTAGTGTTGAAAACTGTTATTTAATGAATACTGAATGTTAATTAAAGCAGTCTCAAAATCTGATTATCAGGGTTTAATGGGGCATCCTCAGCTCACTTCCAGTCCTTTTACCCCAGGGGAGGGACAACTCAGACAATTTACCTTTTAAGGATGACGCTACAAAAAAACTAAAGTTTAACTATTTGTTCTAATAAGGCAGAGAATTAGTACAAGAACCAGCAGTGGGACTTCTGTAGGCAACATCTTAAGAATGAAGCCGGAAGCAGAAGCCCCGAACAAAGGAAGTGTTGACTCATATAATTCCTAGGCTCCGCCCATTCCAGAGGTTTGGAGCACTTTCCTCACATGATGTCAGTAGTTTTGTGTAGCCAGAGATGACTTTAACTGTTTTCAAGGAAGTGTTTCAGCAGGTGTAGTGTAATTTAATTTATGAGCATGCGGCAACAATGAACTATTCACGATATGGCAAGGGCTTGATACAGGCGATAAAGCCGGTTGAGCAACTGGTTTCCCTCTATATCTTTTAAGCATTTGCCTTTATTTTAGGACATATACAACAAAATACATTTTTCTTTTAAAGTCCCATATTTTTACACACTGAAATTAAAAATTTTGGGGCCATCTTTGATGTCAAGCACAAAGGTTTAAGCTGGTGTAGATTCTCAGTCATCCAGGACATGGTAAATTTAAAAGAAAAAAAAACTGGTCCACCCTAAGGACAAAACACCCAAACACAAACTGAGTGGCGTGGTTTATGCAATTCAATGCAGTGAGGAATGTTCAGACCTCTATATTGGAGAAACTAAACAGCCTCTCCACAGACACATGGGTCAACACGGGAGGGCCAGCTCCTCAGGACAAGACTCAGCGGTTCACCTCCACCTCAAGGATAAGGGACACTCTTTTTGGACCAAGAAGACAGATGGTTTGAGGGGGGTGAAGGAAGCCATTTATGTCAAAAGACAGAAACCAACATTAAACAGAAGAGGTCTCAGATTTCAGCTTTTCAAAAACCTATAATGGAGCTTTACACCTGATACCCAGCCAGTTTCACTCCAATCAGGACCTGCATTCATGTGACCAGAGTCATGCTAACAAGGACCCTAATGAGCCTCTGTTGTTAGGAGAGTGAGGGCTATCTGCATGTGAATCCAGTTTACAGAACATCTCAGCTTTAAAAGCTCAAACTTCACACTCTCTATTTCTGAATTGAGAAAGCTCCTTGGATGAGAAGCGAAACGTCTTCAGCTACAGAATAGAAGTCCAGTTGTTTTGTTTTTAACCGTTTTTTATTTACAAAGGTTTAAATGATTTGTACAATGTTTGAACTTTACTGTCAAAGCAATATGAAAAATCCTTAACTATACACAAAACCCATATCATTACCCAAAGCACCTTTGATACTCATAAATCTGCATTTGTGTCGCAGTCAGAAACATGAAAAAAAATCCTTAAGGCTAAAACTGAAGAAGCTGAAATTCAGAACGTGACAGGTAGACAATTCTACACCAAAATGTGACTTCATTGTGTTCATGTTTATTTACAGTACATAGCAAATAAGAATCACTCTGCTTGTTTCATCAATTTATTTTTATGAATTCATATTTTTATTTTACTGTTTGAAAACAAATTTCTTACCAGACGCTCCACCAAACTACCCTCCTTTGATTTTCAGTTTGTTTAATTAAGAAATTCCCCACACTGGAAAATAGGCTTTATTATTTAGCAAAACTAAACAAAAATGCTGAAATACCCATGCTGTACCATGAAGACAAATGAACAATCTGAGAATGGCCAAAAATTCATCCCAAACAAAACTGTAGTTATTTCTGCTTTTTTAAACAATGTTCTTTATTTTCTCTCAGTGTTTAATTTTTCAGCACTCAAGAAAGTTTAAAGACAATCGGTGGCAGGCAGGTCTATTGTTGTGGTTTCTATTGTACAAAGCAACACCTAGCGGGCGTGTGTGAAGCAGGCTGCTATGTCATTGTTTTTCCTGAATCTCCATTCAACATATCTACATATATACAAAACTAAGGTTTAAAATATCTCTACTTTGGTAAGGGTAAGTAATTTTTTTTTTACTTTACTAGAAAGACTGAGATGTGATGATAAGCAGATTTTAGGTGCTATTATTACCCATGTTTATAATGACAGAACCCCATTTTTTAATTTTCTCCAATCTTGGGAAAAAATTAAAAGCAAATGTGGTACTTTAAGACTATGTAGGAACCCATGAAATGTCAAATGTTACACAAAAAACAGCATAGAATAAAATATGAACTCAAGTTTTAGTTGTCTTCTATCATGGATAAAGGATAAAAAGAACAAACATGAAATAACCATTTGGGCCTTAAAAAAGCCTGGGGTCACTAACAATGTTACCCCTGTTTAAACTGGAAAAGTGACATTCCTCAGGTTTGAACCAGTCTGTACCATAGTGTGAGGTAAAGAGGCTGTGTGGGTGGGAGTGTTGGGGGTGGGTGCTGTCTCACCGTCTGAGTCAATGCTGTTAAGTGCAGTGGGAGGAATGATTGAGACTCGACACTGACCCAAAGGACACACCTTCCCCATTTGTTCTTTACAGCTGCTGTGAACCTGCAAATGTGCACACACAAACACATACACACACAGTTATTGGCCTACCAAATGTCAGTTCTGTAACCTTTTACAAATGCCACTCTGACTCATTTGTGCATGTGGCTTTCTTTTTATCCCCATGTCTTCATGTACCAAGGATTAGACTCTCTGTTTAGTGTCAGTGTGAACTCTCTAAGTAGATGTTACATCTGTAAATGTGTTTGCAACTACAATGACAAATTCATCTGAACTTTATCACTTGGACTTCAGCTGAGCCATACAATTGATAGCACAGAACTCAAACAGATTCGTATGTAGTCTGTTACTCTAAAACAGGCCTGATTTAGACACACATCAAGGTTTGTTATGTCCTTTTAAAACAAAATACAGAGTGTGAAGCAACAAAAACGCTGAGTTGTGCTGAAATTTTCTTTCATATTTATACCATGACATTGTGGCAGGACAGTAAAAGAGTAAAATAATATTGTGGACAGCTAGCTGCTGCTATTTACACTTGCAAATAATCACAGAATTGTATGTAAATAACCATATGATATGGATTCAATGACAATTAAAAATTCTGGCCCAGTGATTAGGCAGGCAGGTTGTCTTCCAATTGGAGGATAGGTATATGATCCCCAGCCCCTGGGCAAGTCACCGCCTGAGACATGCTCAACTTTAGCCTTGGCCCTGTTTGGGACTAGGTGTTACCTTGTCAGTCTAGTCAAAATGAAACACTTTTTCTAAACTGAGGTTGTTCAAAGACCTAAGATAATAATTGTTCATAACCTTCTCACAGAACATCACATCTGAACTCTCCTTCTACAATGACAGGAAGCAAACTGTAAGTGAGTATTATTTCTGTCCACATGATAAGCAATCCAATATTTACTCCTCATAACTGTGTCTTAACAAGAGCCTTTGCTGACCAATACTGAAATCGTTCTGTTGAGACCAGAAAACTTGGATCAGTATGACTAAGTTGCTGCCTGAAAAAAACAGTTAGTCACAAGAAAACCGAGAAGAATTCCAATGGTTTGAGACAGCTTTCAAGGTATTGGTATAAAAAATAATTGCAGAATTTTACAGTAATTTATTTTTTAAGCTGAATCCTCACATTTAATTGGATTCTATTAACATTCATGCACATTCAGTCCTTTGACAGTGCCCTTACATGTCCTTGTACTTTTTTCCTCTGAGAATTAATTACCCAACCTGTAAAAGTTGTTCTAAATATACTGTAGTTAATACCCTTGCAGAGGGAAATGATGGCATGAATTTATCAGTGCCTGCTCTCCTGGTTCTTTGCTCCTCAGGGATCTCTGCTGCTATTTTAAGTACCATCTCATTATTCTGATGACTCAAGTGAAACCTCACAGACCCAAGACTCTCTCAGGCACAAAGGAACATTTTTGGAAAGCCTGGAAGTTACCATGTCTGTACATAAATTTGCTATAAACAGTAAAAGAATTGAGTCTTAACAGTCATAATTTGAGCTCAGCTTTAACAGCATGAGTTTATCAAAACTTTCACAGATATAACAAACCAAAAACAGGAAGTTGTTTTGTTATTATTTGTCATGTAAATTAGTGCACCTGAGTTATTTACAATATGTTTTAATTAAACTTCTCATAAACTGATACTGAACTAACAATGATTTGGGTTGACAATGAGAGAGGCTGAAATCAACTCCACTTACAATGGCCTTGCACCAGAGGCAGCGCCAGTCCTGCAGCCGTCGCACGCTGCCACAGTTCCTGTCACACACCACACACTTGGCACTGACCGGCAGGTTGCCTTCAAGCCACTGGTGCGGCATGGAAACCTGGAAAGAGCAAAAGAAAGAAAACAGAAAGCAAAGTACATGTCTTACTTGAAAAGAATTAAAACAAAAATGCTAGATTTAACCCCAACAAATTTATGAAAATCAATAAAATGACTCAGTTTTGTTAAATCAGCACAAACAATCTCTTGTTTTTTTGTTTCAGTTTTTATTTAAACTGAAAATATTTTCAAACAATGATTTGGAAACAGACAAAGTTTTAGCAAAAGTAGTGTAAAAGCTGTATTAAGAAAATGCCTTAATATCTCACCCCGTCCTCATCCTCAATGATGTCATTTCCTATGGAGGCCAGCGTGGTCCATTTGCAGTTGTTGGTAGAGCGAACAGCACAGCGCTTATGAGCCTTGAACTTACAAACTGTACAGGACAAAAAGGACAAAAGCATTTTTAGAAGAATAGACTCAGATTTGTCCTGGGTACATCCAGTAAGCTGAAGATTTTTATTTTTTAAGAGTTGACCAAGGTGCGCTTGTAAAACTGAAACATTTTAAAATAAATGACTGTGTGGCTTTTGTGTTTAATCATTGATCAGGATGCGGGAGTTGACTAAATACTCTGAGGTAAAATAAGAATAATAACTGCAGGTTATAGGTCAGTTCTGAGTCTTGCTGCTGCAGTTAGAGGTAAGTTTGCAACATTGAACCCTCTTATACAGGTGTTTTCTTTTCTTTGAGGAAACATTTAAAGCATAAATCTTTTTTTGGATTGGAACCTCACAATAAAACTTTGCATGGGTGTGTTCGAATCTTTACTACTGATGTAAAAAAGGAAACCGTTTCATTATGTCAAACCTGCAATTAAATCTATCTCACCTTGAAACAAAGGGTCATAAATTGACGTCTTTACTGTCAAGGTTAACTGCCAAGAGAAAACAAGTCCTATATACAAAGTAACAGAATTATTTTAATTAAATATAATTTTGTAAAATGCAAACAGGTGAACTTCAAAAATCTTTGGAATTTAAAGAAACTCCTTAGTTAGCTGGCAGTTGCCTTGGCACCAAATTTTACAAGTTGCTAGCCTGCTTAGCTAACTCCTTGCTTCAGACAGTTTGCTAAGTGTTGCAGCTCTTCGCTCAGCTTGTTTGGATTATGCTCTTCATTTAGCTTGTGCTAATTTTTTCTTGTAGCTTGCTAGCTTTTCAGAGCACAAAAAGTCATAGTTCAGATTTTTTTAATGGGTTTTGCTCTTGAAAATAACCACATAATTCTATGTAAATCACCATGCAATACAATATCAACAGCAATATAAATGTTCATAAAATAGCAAGTGACAAAACTACTTTGAAGGGGTTTTTTTAGGTTTAAGTTGTTCTAAGATGGCAGCAATCCACTTAAGCCTTTTTCCCGTTCAGATTTGCTGTTAGCTCATCAATTCAGTCAGTTAAACTGATTCTTCAAACTGAAGTTGGTCAAAAAACTATCTACAACAGGTAAGACATTACTTCTCTGTAACTTTTCCAGAGAACCGCACTTCAAAATATCTGAACAATCCCTACTATAAAGCCAAACCACGCAAGTCCTTGGTTCTTACAGTGTTCAATGTAAAACAAACAAGTCTAGACTTGTCTTTCTAAGGCAGCAGATGGAGCTTGAAGCAGAAATCTATGTCCATAGCACTGACGGTTCACTTTGCTTTATATATGTCATGCATCACTTACAGAAACAGCTCATAAAAATGTTGAGATTAAACATGTTCACCAGGGCAGACTTTAAAAGGAAAAGAATACAGGTTAAATATACATGATGCATTTGATGCACATTACTAATTTTCATCTAGTCACTTTACAACTTTACAAAAACAATTATTGTTACTTAGTTGAACCTTCCAACGAACGTGTCTGCAAATGTGTGAATCCAAAAGCGCAAATGTAGCAGCCAGTGTGTGTATGTGTGTGTGTGTGTGTGTGTACCTTCACAGGACAGGCCGTGGGAGGTGACGCCTGGCAGTGCTTCTCTGCAGACATTGCAGAAGGTCGGTCTGGCGTGGGAACAAGCGTACCAGTTGTGCATCCCAGAGAAATGCTCCATGTTGAACTGACTTGCCTGATGGAATAGAAGTGTAGAATAAGGGGACAATGTCTTTCTTGTGTCACAATTGGCCCAACAAGGACATAAATTAAACTATGTAGCTTTATAAAGCATATGTACAAGACATTTTGACTTCAACACTAATACTACAACCAGTGGGAGCCATTAGCTGTTGTGAATAAGACATTTAAACAAGACAAATAGGATAAACCTGTGAAATGAGAACAGTCTGATCAAATTTTCATTTTGAAGCTTTGTGTTGCTGTAAGTAACCAGGGAAACACAAAACAAACAAACAACAACAAAGAAAAACAAGTGCTTCTGTAACAAATATGGGCCTTTAAAGAAAAAAACCTAAAACTTATGAGATAATAAACTTCACTTGGATAACTTGGATAGCAGCTTATAGTCCCAAGTCCTTTTTATAGTCTATAAAAATCTAATGGATGGTAAATGGACTGTACTTGTAGAGCACACCTTTCTAGCCAACCAGGCTGCTTAAAGCGCTTTACAAACACAATCTGTGCCCTCATCTACCCATCCACACACATTCATACAGCACTCTACTACATCTCTACAAAGCTAACCTGAATAAGTCATTCTATGGAGTCTAATCAGTGCTTTAAACTCCATTCATACACTGATGGGGCACACAGAGGAAATAAGGGGTTCAGTGTCCTGCCCAGGGACACTTCGACATGTGACTGCTGCCAGGAATCGAACCTCCAACTCTCTCATTGGAGGACAACTGCTCTAACCACTGATCCACAAGCACCAAAAGCTCCACTTTTATGAGCAAAATCATTAAATGCAGATTATTGAACATAAGATCTCTTTCCTTTAAGTCTCTGTTAGTTATTGATTTGACAATAATTCATTGTATTGATTTATTTAGCCTAACAAAAACCAGGAGGATTTTGTTAGTATAAATGAATCCACTCTTTCTATTTATCTAAATTTTCAATGTTTCTAGAACAACAGGTGGAGGTGAAAGAGTAGCTGCTAGTTTTCAGTCAGGATTATAGATTAATGCTAAACCAATTATTAGCTTTAATTTATTGAATCTTGACTCAGTCTTTCTCATCCAAAATGGAAATCAGAAAAAACAGTTTTACTTCTTGTTATATATCATCCACCAGGCCCTTATTCTCAGTTTTTGCCTGAATGCTCAGATTTTTTGTCTGACTTCTTATTGAATACAGATGAAGTCATTATAGTGGGGGATTTCAATATTCATGTAGATGCTGAAAGTGATAGCTTAAACATAGTTTTCTAATAATTTAGTTGAGTCAAGTGATTTTACCTAAAATGTCTACATATCTACTCATTCTCTGACATGTGGCATAGAGTGTCTGACCATTTTTAATAACCTTTCAGTTTACACCGACTGAATACGCAGCCACTGAGAGTAAATTTCATTATAGTAAATGTTTCTCAGAGAACGCTGTAACCAAATTTAAAGAATCTCTTCCATTAATATTTTCCTGTCTTGCAGAGTAATGCAACAAAGAGAAGCAACTTAGACAATCTTGTTGATAATATTATTTCAATGCAAACATCACTTGATAAAATTGCACCTTTGAAAAAGAAAGTCATCTGTCAGAGGAAGCTGGCTGCTTGGTTTAATCCAGAATTATGTACTTTAAAACAGCCATCTAGACAGTTGGAAAAAAAATGGTGCTCCACTAACATGGAAGACTTTTATTTAACCTGGAGAGATAGCCTGCTAACGTACAAAAAAGCACTTTGTGAAGCTCGAACTGTATATTATTCATCTTTAATAGAAAAGAATAAGAACAACCCCAAGTTTCTGTTTAGTACTGTAGCTAGACTAATGAAAATTCCCATCTCTCTTGAGCCATCTATCTGTATAATTCCAATTAGTGATGACTTCATGAGATTCTTCATAAATGAAATTATTTTTATCAGAGAGAAAATTCACACTATCTTTCCTACTGTTGCCTCTGATTCTCTATCAAATAAAACAGCTTTAGAAGTGTTACTAGAACCTGATTTGTGTTTGGACTGTTTTTGTCCAGTTGAGCTTTCCGAATTGTCAAAATTAATAGCTTCATCCAAACCATCAACATGTCTGGGGATATTAAAGAGGTGTTTCCCCTAATTAATATCCCCATTTTGGATCTGCTTAATTTGTCCCTAATGAATATAACCATTCACCACAGAGCTTTGAGGTTACTGTGACCTTTACTTAAGAAACCCAGTCTTGATTTAGGAGTTCTGGCCAACCATAGATCTACCGTATTTTCCGGTCTATAAGGTGCACCTAAAAGCCTTAAATTTTCTCAAAAATCAGCGGTGCGCCTTATAATCCGGTGTGCCTTATGTGTGCACTGAATTCCAAAATCTTTCCCTATACGGTAATATGTACAGTACCAGTACATACGCTGGCAGTGATAAACCAATCAGAGAACATTAGGTAATACGTACACTTATCTCCGCAACGCCTCCGGCAGGTATACCACCGGTATGCTGCAAAACAACATTTGTTTTTCTCAGGACCCTCAAAATGGCACCAGTGAAGAGACATGCTTTAAAAGGCACAATTCAAACTACAGGCTATCAGTTACACGGTTGTTCATGGGAATAAAGCAGGTGAGAAAAAATTCAACATCAATGAATCTATGGTATGGAAGTGGAGGAAGCAAGAAGATGAACTGCGCAAAGTTAGGAAGACCAAACAGAGTTTCCATGAGAACAAAGTGAGGTGGCCCCAGTTAGAAGACCAACTTGAACAATGGATTATTGAACAAAGAACAGCCGGGAGAAGCGTCTCTACATTCACCATTCGACTGAAGGCAACAATGATAGCACAACACGAAGACTGAAAACTTTCAAGGAGGTCCGTCTTGGTGCTTTCATTTTATGAAACGGCGTCACCTCTCCATCCGCGTGAGGACTACCATGGCGCAGCAACTTCCAGCGGACTACAAAGACAAGCTGGCCATTTTCCGCACCTACTGCGTAAACAAGATTACCGACAAAAAGATCCAGCCCAAACACATCACCAACATGGATGAGGTCCCCCTCACTTTTGACATCCCTATGAACCATACTGTGGAGAAGAAGCGGACCAGCACGGTACACACAACAGGCAATGAGAAGTGTGTTTCACTGTTGTTCTTGGTTGCCATGGTAACAGACAGAAACTACCACCCATGGTAATTTTTAAGAGGAAAACGCTGCCAAAAGAGAAATTTCCAGCCGGAGTCATTGTTAAGGCCAATCAAAAGGGCTGGATGGACAAGGAGAAAATGATAGAGTAGCTGAGAGAGGCGTACGTAAGGAGACAAGATGGTTTTTTCCACGCATCACCGTCCCTGTTGGTCTGCGACTCCATGCCTGCCCATCTCACCGATGCTGTGAAAAAGGAAGTGAAGCAAACTAATTCAGAGCTTGCCATCATTAACAAAAGAACTCCAACCGCTGGACATTGGTGTAAACAGGGGGTTCAAAGTGAAGTTGCGAGTGGCGTGGGAGTGATGGATGACAGACGGAGAACACACGTTTACTAAGACAGGGGGGAAGCGCCAGGTGAGTTACGCCATCATATGTGAATGGATTGTGGATGCCTGGGCTAAGGTATCTGCTTTAACTGTTGTCTGAGCTTTCACGAAAGCCGACATATTTGCCGAACAGCCCCCTGGCAACGAGACTGACTTTGACAATGATGAGAGGGAACCTAGCATGTTTGATGGCGAAATTGCCCAGCTGGTCAATTCAGACAGAAGATGAGGACTTTGATGGATTTGTGGAAGAAGAAGGATAAAAAAATAATGTAAGCATATTGTTACATAGTAGAATAAAGTTCAACCAAACTCACCGTTTTGCTTCCTTCCTTTGCGACCTTTTTTTTTTTTGTAGGCCGTATGTTTTAGCATGCGCCTTATAATCCGGTGTGCCTTATGTATGGGTTAAGTACAAAAATGGAAGCCATCATTGAGACTGCGCCTTATAATTCGGTGCGCCTTATAGACTGGAAAATACGGTATATTTAATTTCTCATTCATCTAAAAACATCTTGAGAAAATAGTTGCTAATCAATTGTGTGAATATCTGGACAGAAATAATCTGTTTGAGGAGTTTCAGTCAGGGTTTAGAGCTCATCATAGCACAGAAACAACACTGGTGAAAGTTACTAATGGTATCCTCATGTCCTCAGACAGTGAACTTGTTTACATACTTGTCCTGTTAGATCTCAGTGCTCCATTTGATACAACTGATCTGGCATTAGTTTGGCCTCCAGTTCTAATGTAAATAACCTTGGTGTTATTTTTGATCAGGATGTCTTTTAACACCCACATGAAAATGTTACCAGGACCACTTTACTACTCCTATGTATTATTACTAACATTGAAAATATCTTGTCTCAAAATGATGCAGAAAAACTGGTCCATGCATTCATCACATCTAGGCTGGACTATTGTAGCTCTTTATTATCTGGGTGTCAAAGAACTTTAAAAAGTCTTCAGTCGATCCAGATTGCTGCTGCCAGAGCAGCAAAGCTCTCTACATCCAAACTCAATCTTATATTAAAGATCTTATTGTTCCTTATTTTCCTAACAAAGCACTTCACTCTGACTGCAGGTTTACTTGTGGTTTCTAGAGTTTCCCAAAGTAGAATGGTCTGCAGAGCTTTCAGTTCTCAGGCTCCTCTCTTGTGGAACTAACTTCCAGTTTCTATCTGTGAGGCTGACACTGTGTGGTTTTAAGACTAGGCTTTAGACTTTACTTTTTGATAAATCCTATAGTTAGGGTTGGCCTTCTTGAGCTATCCCTTAGTTATTCTGCTATAGACTTAGACTGCTGGAGAACACATTCACTACATTTCCTGACACTGCTACTGTCTTTACTTGCTATACTCCCCATGTTTGTATTTGTAATTATTTATATCATTAGCATGTGTTTTTCTTTGTCTTTCTTCCAGTAGAAACCACGCCTGGACTAGGCATTCTATGTTTGTCTGTGTCTTATTCCTGTCCTCTCAAACCCCAGCCAGTTGAAGCAGATCGCCGCCCATTCTGAACCTGGTTCTGATGGATGTTTCTTTTTGTTAAAAAGGAGTTTTTCCTTTCCACAGTTGCTTGCTAAGGATGGGAGACTGTGATGAAGTGAAGATTCAACGCAATCTGCTGGTTTCCTTAGATAGATAACTTTTACTAATTGGCTCTTTGTAATGTATGTGAATGATTTGTGCATTACCCTGAGACAACTTTTGTTGCAACTTGGCGCTATATAAAAAAATAGAACTGAATTGAATTCAATCAGTTTGTCAGTTAAGAGTTGAAATGAGAACCACAAAAATAAAAAAGCTGAACCGACAGAGAGGAAGATGAGAAAGAAGGACACAAAAGGAAGGCACAGGTCCAAGTACAGATGCAAGAACAACTGAAGTGTGAGCAGCTTACATTCCTCTAATTATTCAGCTTTTATCAGTTTGGTCCACTTAATCATCATGTAAGTCAACAGATGCAACAACAAAACATAAAACAGAGACTGACAGAGCGATTAGGAACACATACTTCATAGGTTTCCCATTTCTGGACAGATTTTAGGGCAGTGATCCAGTCCTCCATTTCCTTCCTGCTCTCAGCACAAAGCATTAGTTTACGAAATGGTGTGATGACCTGAGGAGGACAAAAAGACAGAAATGTATTTATTTATTTATTAACCAGGCAAATCCCACTGACATCACAGATCTCCTTCTCAAAGGAGGCCTAGGCCTGAAGGCAGCATAACATGCATATTTTTAGACTAAAACGTTTAAAAGGCTTAGCTTAGCAGTCAAAGATTTTATTTAAAATGTAAAAAAAATTAAAAAAGGTACTTAATGTCAGAGCTTTAGATATTTTTTGTAGTTATTTTAGCTAAAAGCATCATACACCAGGAGTGTTGTTATAACAAGCTTCCAAAAGCTTTCCTCAGACAGTTTAGGCTAAATGTTGACAGATGTCCATCAGTGTAGTTTGTTTGCTAAAGTACACCTAAAAAGTATCAGGAGATTGTATTCTTACATTTTTTTGTTACTGGACAAAATTTTAATTTTACAATGACACAACATACAAAATTCTTATTAGGAAGGCCTGAACCCTAAACTTATTAAATGATTCTCATGGACTCCCGGTCAGAAAAATAAAGTTGTGCATTTTCTTTTTATACCGATTAGCTTTTCCTTTCTCACTTATTGCTTTTGCTATAACACAGGCCAACCTTGTTTCTGACAAGTTAAAACCATGTGAGCGTGTAAAGTTTTTACAGGTTCTCAGTCAATTCCACCCTTAAGGTATTTATCATTCAGCCTAAAAAACCCACAGAGGTATAACTAAAATGATGACCTTGACACTTGAAAACAGTGTTGTAGATAATAACTGTGTTAAGTTGGTTCGGGTAGAAGTGTTTTTTTCCATACACTGTATACTTTGAACTTAGATCTGAGGCTAAATTTTAGAATGATCAGTGATCATCACCAACCAAAGAACATTATTTTAATACACAAGTTAATATAAACTTTTGACTGTTGCTTACTGTGAAGCTGTTGTTGATGTTTTTAGTGCTCGTCTCTGCCACACTGGCGTCTGACAGATCCACTTCATCAAAAATCAGAGACTGATGGAGAAAAATAAAACAATGCAATCAGATTTTTCAGTTTTCTTTTTTACCATATATATATATATATATATATATATATATATATATATATACACATTTAGTCATTTGTTCTGACACTTTCAACCTTTGACAAGATGTTATTTCCTGTACAAACTGTAACTTTTAGTTCTGATTTACAATTACCCAGTTGCACTTTTATTGTTGTGTCAGTTTTAAAATAGCTGAAGGTAGTGTCAGACATATCTGTACCTTGCAGTCTTTGGCATAGTAAAGGGTCCTTCCTCTGAGTTTGAAGTACCTCCTCTTCCATCTTTGGAAAGAGCTGGTCTGTTTTAAAAGGATTCCCTCCTTCACACTTTTCTGAAGAGATGAAGGTTGTGAAAAAGAAGGAGAGAGGAAGAGGAGACGAGAAAAAGTTAGCACATTTAACAACTATTCATTTTTAAGTTCACACATAAACAGACTAAGATCAGTTTGGATATTGTCACTATGATAGCTTGCTTCTGTCAAAACACACAGCACAGGTAGAGTGAAAGATGCACTGAAAGAGCGAGCTCATTAATCTAATTAAACTCTTTTTCTCCAAACTGAGGTCACTCAAACAGCTATAACAGGTGAGATATTAATTGTCCATAACCTTTCCACCAAACCCCATTTTAAAAATCCAAACTATCATTTTTGAAGACACAAGCACAAACTTAAAAGCCTATAAAATTATTTTTTGTGCATTTTTATAGAGATTGCAATAATTTCTACAAAGAAACAGGTGGTTATTTCTAAGAAAAAAAGGAAAAACTGCACAGATATCAGTAAGGAACAAGATGTGTAACTCCATGACAGTATGTAAAGTCCATAAGAGGTTAATTCAGCCCTAGTATTGCACATTTAAGCAACAATCACTGCATGTCGCAGAGAGGAGAATGTGCAGCCATCTGCAGCAACATGGAAGGTATTTGCATAACCAAAACACACAATTCAATTTTACATGTTTCTGCTGAGTTGATATCACCACAAACTCCACTGTGTTGGCTGCTATTGTCTTTTAAAGCTCTAACTATCATGTACCACTTTTTTCTTTCAGTTTATGAGTACATGCCTTGAGAGGACACAACACACCATGGGTAATCAATTTCAAATAAGACAGGAAGTGTCAACATGAAGATCCACATTCCTCATGATAGATGCACAAGCAGGCAAAGGGGCAGATACAATCTTAAAACTCTCAGCATGTTACTCATCACTGCCTCCCTACCAGTGCATTTATCACCCAACGCAGCAACATTCCCACATGATTTGATTAGATTAGCCCCACATCATGTTTGAGACATTTTAGAGATAAATACCAGGAGTCAGAATGTGTTAAAAGAATGATTGAACAGAAGATACAATAAGCTTTTTCAACTAGTATAACCTCTGGGCAAAGACAGACCATGTCACTTAGACTTATGATATTTCTAACCTTGTGTGGGCCATCCACACAAGAACAATTTTTGTGAATGTGTAAAAATTTTGTCTTGCAATCAAAAACATGTTAGGAGCCCCAAAACAGTATTCTTTTTAAAATGGGCTCATATGTCATTCTTGTGTTGTAAACAGCCAAAAGACAATCTTTTGAAAACAATAACATCCTAGCCCCACCTCTAATCTGAGCTATGAACCGAGGATGTTGTCTTCTTCTTCTTGTAGTGTTTACATTAATGTACGCAGAGTGCAGAGTGTAATCTTTAGGTGCATGCTCCACTCCACTCTGTGGTACAGTGACACATACAAGTCTGGCATAGTTACTGTAGCATTTTGAGTTGTTTTTGGCATTTCTGTGTGGATTAAAAACATTTCTAGAAATGCTACTGTGTTTACAAGGATATTTTAAAAAGCAACAGTCGTTCTTGTATTTGATTGTTTTGAAAAACTGCATTTGTGTAAATGTGTAAAATTGAAAGCATCCCTCAAAGCTCAGTTTTGTTTAGCTTTTTTCAGTGTGTTTTTAAGTTTAGATATTTGCATAATCATGAAGTACTCCACCTTGTGCTGGCATTTCTTACAATAAATGTGTTGTCATGCCTTGAGGAAGACAAAATCTATTGTCATCGCTTTAGAGACAAAAGAAGAGAAAGTTGGATGGCAGAGCAGTGACAGATACGGTCACATTAGGGAACATTAGCGAGAAAGTTGGAAGGTAAACTGAGCCATGCCAGCAAAGAGGACAACAAAAAAGAAAAATGACACAACAAAAAGTTGACAAAAAAATTGTTAGAGCTGGCAGTCCCTGAGGGAGGAGGAAAAAAATGAAAGTGTAAAGGTCTCCAAACAACCTGCCACATCAGAGATAACGTGAAGGTGTTAACAACCCTAATCCACCAATAAACTTTATCCATGATTGCTATAGCAACACTAACAAGAGCTGTCAGTCAAGAAGGAAAGTAGAGTTTCTGTTTGATTATAGGGGCAATGATGAAGCTGAAAGACAAGCTGCAAGTTTGAGTCGAGTCGAGTCAAACTTGCTGAACAGAGACTCGTGGAGTTGAGGTTTAAATTCCTTTAACTACAACCAAAATCTGTCTTTAAAATCAAGGTTCAACCATATCTGCATTTAAAGGTGCCCAAAGAACAAAAAATATATATATCTTAAGAAAACAGAACAACTTCATTGTTCAGAATGTTTCAGTTGTTGATTAACTGTGATGAAGGCCATCATAAAGTTGTTCTGTTGATTATAAGACAAGTGTTGTTTGAGTTTTGACCACTTTAGGCTGGCCTAATTTTCCTCAGCAGAGATGAAAACACAAACAGAAAACATACAAGCCATATTAATAAACCCAGAGAACAGATTATATTTGACTGACTCATTATTTGTTAGTTAAAATGTTGCTCATGAGGCATTCAGACTTAATGTTATACAGGCACAATGTTAAAACCCAGACCTCTCCAGTGAATGTTCACATGTGTTCTCCTGCATATTAAATAAATTACTGCTAGTTTATTAAGTATATCTAATTAAAACCACTGAAATCCATCAGAGCTGCCCTACAGCTTAATCTATCGACATGAAAGTTATGTAATATTTTGTTTTAAAGACATTATTTTCTCTTTTTCTCATTTCAGTACAGTACGATTTTATCACATAGGGACACGGGAGAAATTAAAAATGATCTTTAAATTACCATTTAATCTGAACGAAAACTGAGGGAAAAAGACAAAACCAACTGCTCAGGTCATATGTTGAGAAAGACAGAAGTCTTTGGCAATTCTTTTCTACATGGTGCTGTTGTGTTTAATTACTACCTGTAAACATAAATGAATAAACGAGCTGGTTGTGGGCAAAAAAATAAACAAACAACTGGAAAGTCACGTGTCATGATTTCAAGACACGTTAAGTCATGAGAAACAAGTTCAGTTTTCCAGAAGAGATGCATGTTAGGTGTCAAATCAAATCCACTTCTAAAAAATCTAAAACAATGATTTGTGAAAACACTCCTTCCCATGTAATGTGAAACTGAAGGCAGCGTAAAGGTTTGTAAAGTTGTAAAGCATAGTTTACGTGAACCACGGTACTGTAATTTTTGAAAACTGGATGTGTTTGAAGACAGCAGCAATCTACTTTAGTCTTGGTCCCACTCGAACTAGCTGTTAGCTCTTCAGTCAAATCAGAAATAAATGATTTTTTCAGACTGTGGCTGTTCAAAAAGCTGTCTACGACAGATAAGATATTATTGTTTGTGACCTTCCATCAGAGCTTCACTTCAAAAGATCTGAACTTTAGCCAAGAAACTGTTAAAGTAACCCAAGGTAAAATATTCTCACCAATTAAACACATTTCCAATTTATCTACTAGAATGTATGATACACTAATGTCTGATGGGAATTTAGTGACACTACAGTCAATATCACTAATGTTGGAGAAGAAAATATTCAGATGCTGCAATTTGTAGACTGTTTCTAAAGCCTTATTTCACACCTGGTGTTGTATTTACTTCAGTTTTCCTGTTTAGATCCAACCCTCTCAGCTGTGCACTGAAACAGCTTAACACTTGCTGCTGATAGACAAATGTTTGTGCTAATCTGTGCATACAGTTTACTAAACTGAGGACATGCGTTTGATTTTGACACCTGAACATGCAGGACATATTCAGCTACTCCTTGATGCAAATATGTGGAAGGAGTGGTTGATCTTTCAAGTCAGAAGGCCAAAAACTATTTGCATAGGGTTAGAAAGATGCAAATGTGGGTTAAATTTCACTCTTCCACAATGCCAACATCAACAACGAAAACTGATGGCAGAAGGAATCCAACATGTGCCTTGACCAGGCAATGACACAATGTCTATTTCAACACTTAGATAACCCTCTTGAAGTATACTGCACACAGAATTAATATGGGGACTAGTGACAAAAGAAGCCAGGCTGTCATTACTTACAAAAGCTAAATTAGAACAAGCATAAAACTGTGACCTTTTCAAACACCTCTCCAAGGCGAGTTCTGGGCTAAATTGTGCATGCTTGGGCATTTTGCCAGAGTTACCAACTTCTTCTGATGGAAAGGGAACCCAGGGCAAAAATCAGAGTCCTGAGGATAAAAATGTCACATGCTTTACAAGTCAATAAAGCCCCAAAAGCAAATAAAGTTATTACATTTAGTAGGTGAAATGTGCACAGAGGCACAGAAGAGCAAACATGTAATGTTCATACAACTACTGTACATAAACACAAACTGGGCTGACTTCAAATGTCAATATCTTTTATAGGGCAAAGATAGGGCAGAAAACACCATGAAGCTCGGTTCCTCTCCTCTCAGCAAGATGCTGTCAGATAGATGAGTGTATTTATTAGAGCAGGATTATTCATATCACAACAATTGTCCCCGGTATACTTGATGTGCAAAGAAACACACAGAGAAACAGAGAAGTGGATGGATGCATACGCACATCAACACACAAACTTACTCATCTGCAAAATGCACAGACATAGACAAGCAGCAGTCTGACATACATTTGACTGTTTCAAACCTTCAGTTCTCCCTTCTTTATCCCCCTCCACAGAAGGCAAAAGGCAGGAATGTTTTTGCCTGCATCTATGGATTTGTCTGCCTGCTAGCAAAATTTCTCATGAACCACTAAATGGAAGTGACTCAGTCAGAAAGTAGGCACTAGATGAACATCTACAATTGATTAACATTTGGAGTCAACCCAATTGAAGACAGCCACTTCGGCCAACTGACTTTGGGAAGCCAAAATATGGTTGTACCTCAAGTAATTTCACAGATATTGAGCTAAAATTTAGTGTGGTAGTAGCTGAGACTTACCCTCAAGACACTAATACATCTTGCTAGATCTTGCATAATTTACCAGGTTTGACAAAAACAACTATAACTCCATCTTTTCTCATTATAAGATGATCTTGCTTTAAACCTTTGACCTGAAAGTCGAAAGGTGATATGCAATCCTTCACAGAATGATAGACCTTTAAATTTAAAAATTCTCCTTCAAGCTACAATTAAGTATTTAACTGAATACTCTGTCCGATATGAAGGATTGACTGCCAACCTGGCATCTTTCCCAGACACCTTACTAACCTGGGTAACGTGACAAGTATATGTATATTTACCAAGAAGGATGAAGGCACTTCTTTTGTTGAACTTAACTCCTCATGACAAAGTCAAATAACAGAAGATAAACACAGCTATTTAAAAATAACCCATATTTGTATTGACAAACAGTGAGTTAAAAGACATTTTAATACAAAGACAAAGAAAAGAGAGTTCTTAAGGCTGATGCTCAGATCAGGTTTTATGGTTTTCCCTCGTAACAAAGTAACATGTACACAGACCTACTGAACTTCTAACAGTACTGTGCAGAAGACCTTCAAAACATTTAGGGTGTATTCACACCAGGAAAGTCCTTTGGTCCGCTTGTTTGGTCCGGACCAAAAGTGGACTTTCTTTTTTTCGTTTGGTGCGGTTTGCATTCACATTGTGCATTTTTGTAAGCGAACTATAATTTATAAACAAAGCCACGTGGGTGACGCTCATTGCTCCCATTGGACAGAAAGACGGGGGCAGCGGTTGGAGCACAGACCCGGAAATAAAGATGGAAGTCCTGCGTGCTGTATTTGTTATGTGCACATTTGTTCTGTTGGTACAATTACAGTACCATTTTGAAATTCAAGAGCAGCTCATTCAACGTCGGTTTAATGACATTTTACTGTGAATTTTGGAACGGCGCCGGCAAATGCGTGCAGCAATAATGCTATTTGTCCCATGATGCTTAGCAACGGTGATCTGTGAAGTCCAAAAGGCGCATGCTTTACGTAGTTAGTTTGGTTCAAGTCTGGTCTGTATTCACACCAGAAGCGAACCGCAACAGAGTTTGTTTGGAAGCGGACCGAGACCGCCTCAAAAAGCGGGTCTCAGTCCAGTTGTTTGATCCGCACAGGAGTTCGCATGACTGTATTCACACCTGCACAAAAAGTCTGGACCAACGCTGGAAACAAACTCTGCTTCGATTAAAGCGGACCAAATGTGTCAGGTCTGAATACGACCTTAAATAACTGTTAATTAAGACCACTTTAAAACATAAGAAAGCCAGACTCCTTGGAAACAAAATACTGAATGTATATCAAATATACTTTCAGTGTAGTAAGTCCTAATCTTAACTAAATATACTGATGTCTATTGTCTGCGTCTTAAATATTCTGTATTTAAGTATTTATAAGATTTCTTTGTCTTATTTAAACTAGGTTCAACAAGTAACTAAAGTGTCAGCTTTTTCAAAGTATGGTACAAAAGTGAATCATGATCAATGAGACTGAGGGCTGCAGAACCCTCAGTTTAAGAATAACACCATTGGTCTTGGCATTGTTTGCAAGGATTATTTTAATAACTATATTAGATTTGTTAAATTTGATTAATTTTGTCCTTTTGGGACTTAAATCATCACAAAGGCGCTCAAAAATGTGCAATTTTACCTATTTTTCTAGCTACGGAAAAAAAGGGTAAATATAAGACCAGGTGACAGCCTTTGGCAGTCCAAACTGGATTTCAGACAAACAGAAAATCACTACATACAAAGGATGTGCTGTTAAATTTGATTTACAAAAAATCTTAAACCTTTCACATAATCAATAAATGCTTCCTGCTAATGCTAAAATCAACCAAGTCATCGGCAGTGTAAGGCAAACTATTAAAACATGGGAAAAAAAATTACCATTCTAACCTCATATTTAGTCATTTATGAATTTATCTGAGTGTTTTCTCTCACTAACCTCTTCCACCAGCAGAATCTCCTGGGGCTTCTCACCAGGATCCAGACGGTCATCATCAACATGTTTGAGCCTAACGTTATCTCCAGGACTTTCTCGAAACAACAGGGGGGCTAAACAGCACCCACTAGACCGACAGAATCCCAGCATCTGCCCACAATAATGACTAGAAATCTAAGATTAGGAAAATAAATCTGAGCGGAATTTCTTGTGTTGAAAAAGGTTCAGGAGGTTGGAGATAAGTTAACCTTTCAACTTTTGCTCTTTTTTTAAGCTGCTTGGATTTTCTTCACATCCTATTTTTCTACAGCTTAATAAAGTAACAAATGTCTTTGTCCTAAAGTAATTTTTCCGCACCCCTCTCTATCTCTTTTCACACCAGTCGTTCTTCAGACAAAGCTGCCACTACTTCTACTTCCTCCTACTCAAACTTCCCTTGTCAGGTAGCCACACCCCCTTAGGTGTGCTGTTCTAGACATAGCTTTAAAGTGAGAGAATGTGTCTTTCACCTTTGTTCACACACACCCCCTGAACATAAGGCGGTGCTTGAAAACAGGTTCTTTCTTTTATGACACACAGGGGTGGCTGTGGCTCAGTGCTTAGAGCAGTCCTCCTCCAATAAGGGAGTTGGAGGTTCAACTCCTGGCAACAGTCACATCTGAAATGTCCCTGGGCATGACTCTGAACCCTTCATCCCCCCTAAAGTGTGCCTCCATTGTATAAATGGAGCTTAAAGCACTGATTAGTCTCTACAGACTGATTTATTCAGATTAGCTTCATAGAAATGTGGATAGGTAAAGGCAGATTGTGTTGTACAGCACTTTGAGTAGGTTGGCTAGAAAGGCACAATACAGTATAAGTAGAGACCATTTCAAACCTTCTCATGCAAACTGTGTGTAGCTAAAGGTTTAATGGAGAACAAGGCCTACTTCCTTGAGGCTAAAAATAGAACTGGATGAACCTGCATGCCCAGCAGTGAGTGCACACACACAAGCTTGAGTGGTGACTTTCATTCATTACTTTAGAAATTATGCTTTGCGTCTTTAGGATCAGACTTAAGTTCATTTAAGGACTTATAGCTGCAACAAGGTCAGCAATTGGACCAGTAAAGGTAGAAATAAGATTTTTTTTAAAAAAAACGCTTGTTTTGACTATATTAATTTGACATTGGTGGGAAGTTGGGTTAAGAGTTTGTATGGTCCACTTTAGGTTGGCCTCAAAGGCTTCTTCAGATTAGTTGTAAAACGGACCACTACAGGAGATCTTTCCTGCCCACAGCCATCACCATCTAAAATAACTCCTTGATTTAAATGAGTTACGTCAACATTTAATTTCCCTTTGCGATAAATAAAGTATTTTTGAATTGAATTGAATTGAATTTAACACAGATGCACATCATAAAATAATAGGGAAGCTAATGGTACATTGCTTTCTTAAAGACAGCTGGAAATGTCACCGTGTTTTTGCATGAGCTACCCTGATTCTGTGTGTGTTTGTGTCATCGAACTGCTTACAGTGTCAGATCGGCAAGTCATCAGCAAAGGCAAATTACAGCGATTGCCAGTGCTTCCAAGTGTGTGTTCTCCACCAGTCGGCATATTCTGACTTTAATGAGCAGAAACATGCTGTTCCCCACAGACTCTTTCACTGACACCAGCTCTCTTCCTTGCTGTCTTTGTCTCGTCACGCATCAGTTTCTCCTTCGTAGCTCCCTTTCTATTTTTTTCCCCTTTCCAAAAAAAAAGAGCCAAATTCTTCTCTCCGTTTAAATCAGCTGCCATTAAATCAGTTCAGAATAAGGTCAAAGGCTGCAGTTGGTGACTAAATGACTGACATCGCAGCTACTGATGTGAAATGACTCAAATAAAGGCTTGCTGTGTCTGTCTAGTCTATTTGGGTTATGCCACTGCCTTTGACAGAAGTCAGAGAGGAACAAAAATACCAGAAAACTTTACATAAAGGGACGAAGCACAACTGAACCATAATCTAGAATTAGTAAGAATAAATGTGCAAATGTCTCCATGCAACTCCAAAGAAATACATTAATAAAGCTCTGAAACTGCTCTGAAGAGTGCTGGGACCACAGCAAATGTGGAGCATGCCAGACGGCAGCAGGGTGAACAGGCTGTTGCTTGGCGTGGGTGACATGTGAGGCACCTTGGATCCCTGCTGCTTCATTAGTGATCATACACATCTCTATTACAAGCTACCAGTTTACAGCAATCATGTCAGCATGCCTATTAGCAGCAGATTTCAGGGTAATGACAATTAACTGTGACATCATTAGCTGCTACAGATTTCAATATCTTCCACCTTCTCCTTATGATTTTTAACAGAATTCAGTGACAGAAAAGCAAAACAAGTGCCAGAAACAAACCACAAGGATGTGTAGACTAATTTATGTGTCATCCATCCATCTTCTGATGTTTATCTGCGACCAGGTAGCAGGTGAAAGAGCTGGGGCATAGATCCCTAGACCTTTCCATTCCTACCTATCTCCTCCAGCTCTTTCAAAGGAACTCCTCCACATTATTCTGATCGGGTGTTTGAGTGTTTACACACCCCAGAACCTATGTTGTTGGGGGAAGTTTGCCCCAGCAGAGTCTCACCCTATAGCCAGGATGAGGACTGTCAATAAGTGCAAGATAGCTGGGCCTTTAACCATAGGATCTGGGCGGGCACAGGTCAAACAAACTACAAGGGACCTACTACCTAAATGAGACGCTGTAAGTGACTGGCACATTGCGTATTAGGCAACAGTTGGAGACAGAAGCCTTGGTGGTCAGATCCCTGGTTGTTAAAAGTGGTAATTTATGTTCAGTTTACATAAGTTACCAAGATTTTAATAGATGATGCTTTTCAGCAAAACACTGTCATGGGATTTGGTCAGGTTGGCTGGTTCATATGTGAAAGATTAGAGGTGGCTTAATACCAGGCTTGTCTTCATAGTCATACTGTAGTACCAAAGTGTGAAAAAAGCTCATGAAGCAAAGAGGTTCTTATAAAATCAAAGATGATAAATTGTTAAAGGGGAAATTAAATAAAATATAAAAATAATGACTTTTTATGTTTTTCTTTTTGTTAAACACTATCATAAAACACTCCAGTGGTCCATTTCTCTTATTTAAAACATTAATGACTTGTTTTTAGAGTTTTTGTGTCAAACTGTCAAAGTGGGGTGATTGAGTGGGCGGTGTGACGTAGAAGGTACCACGGCCAGCTGTGGCAGACCACTGTAGGACACTGAGGAGGTTACTGATGCTGTGTTTATCAGTAAAAATAGAAGCAGAAGAAAAAGCAAGATTCGTTAACAAGAGTACCACTTTAAAAACATGTTGTTTTTTTGGGCTGGAGTGATGATGGTGGGAGTGGTGCTCTGATGGTGCTGGTCCGACAGGCAGTGGTTCTGCTATTAAAGGTTTGTATTTCAGGTGGTCCTCTTCAAAATGTTAACGCCACAGTCAGTGACCAGACTTTGGGTTGTATATTTTACCAGGAACTAAACTAACCATCATCAAACTTTCTTGTCCTTTGGCAGCTGAAGAAGGACACGGCTGTTGGAGTTTTGGGTCGGTTTACACAATTAATTGTGAACTGAACCATTTCACCCCCACACTATCTGTATTTGCTATTTACTGCCTTGGTGGTGTTCCTGTGTTTGGCACTTGATACGTTACACTTCCGAATGATCACGGAAAATGCCAAAGAGACTAGTAATTTTTTTTAATCTTTGATTACTAATTTTAAATTAGAGTAATTTTTTTCAAATGACAGATTCTGAAACCAAGCACCTTTTCTTTTGATTTATATTAACTTCAAATCACTTTTCATTTCCCCTTTAATACAGTTAAGAACAAGGCCTAGTTCAGATAGCTGCACAAAGCAACAGCTTTTGTTTTCTGTAAAAAGCCTCTTTTTATTGCTTCTCCTCTAATCTAGCACTTAATTTTTCTCAGACAGAGCTGTTAGAACTCTATCTATCTAATCTCAGTTAAAAGAGAAGCAATGAAGCTGTTAAAAATGCACTGTGGAAATTCCCAGTTGTGTAAATAATAAGCTTATTAGCTACGGGAAGTCAGTCACAAATCAACAATCACAGCATCCTCATTCATTTCGATTAAACTGAGTTGGTAATCCAGGAGAGTCCAAGTAGGAACTACTAAACCCAGCCTTTTCTTCTGCTTCTTTGATGACAGAACAATATGGAGAAGCAAAACATTCTTGACTGAGCTGTTAGAAGCATACAGTACATAG
The DNA here is from genome assembly GCF_001649575.2 of Kryptolebias marmoratus. Taxonomy (NCBI): domain Eukaryota; kingdom Metazoa; phylum Chordata; class Actinopteri; order Cyprinodontiformes; family Rivulidae; genus Kryptolebias; species Kryptolebias marmoratus. Next base: position 23,955,879 of record NC_051436.1, read on the forward strand.
TGGTAATTTGCTAGTACTGTTTTCTTGTACTTCATGTTGAACAGCTTTAGTCTTGTAGCCGAACCTCTTCTTCAACAGTTCCTGTAGCAACACAATGCAAATAAAGTATACCTTCCTAGTTTTTCATTTTACTTTTTGTATATAATTGAATTTCTGAAATGCAAAGAAATAGCCAAAATATTCAATTTAATGACACACAAATGCTATTGTTTATTTATAGTCTTCACATTCTTTCTTGTCTTGTCATTGGCTTTCACAAGACCCCCTTTTAAGTAGAAAATGTAGATTTTGTAAATAAAAACAAATTTTTGCTTTACATTTTGGTTAGTTTTCTCCTGAAAACATTGGTTCTGAAATCCCAGAGAAACCTATATTTTTAAAATGGAGGTAAATAATAACAAATAATTGGGTAGATAGCGTGCTATTTCTACAGGGTTATATGACATGGAACATGCTATAACTACCACATAAAGGTGACGAGATCATGCACATCATCTTTTTTTCCATGAGATATTTGTAAATACAACTGAAAAAAAACACTCAGGTGTTTTTTTCACTCAGGTGCTTTTTTAGTTTTTTTTTTCACCCTCCCAGATACTAATAAAATACTAACGGTCACCAGCTGCTGCAGACAATGAACCACCTAACCTTTCAAACAAGGCCATGTTTTTGTAATCATGAGGCCACGCTGTCCTTGGTCGGACATTGTTGGAATGCCAAATGAGGCTCAACCCAATGCCATCAGCTGCAGTGTGAAAATACCGCTGGTGTGTTCTTCCACCAGCAGATGGCAGACTGAGAAAGAGATGGGAGAAGAGGCAAGGTGTTGAAGTGTACATGCAGTGACACAGCATGGCTGAGGATCAGTGTTTGGAAAAAACAGGGAAAGATGAAAAACAACTGACAATAGAAAGAACAATTAGATGAAGAAAAGAGGAACAATTGGTGTTAGATCTAGAAGAGCATTAATGCTTTACAGCCTCCCATCTGTGTGTGTTAGTTTCAAATAAGCAACAAATGAAACAGCGGATTCCTACACGTGGACATGCAAATCCCTTCTCAAAAACTAAACAATTTCATGTTTCTGTGAGGATTTATAATCTGATTATATTTGTTCTTAAATTTTCTTTTACACCACTGCACACAAGCCCCTAAGCCTTAACAAAAACACAACTTTGAATATGTGTGAGGGTCTGTTTCATGCTAACGCCACCTAAAATGATCTGATACAGTGAATCTCACCCATCTGGTGCTTAGAGGTGGCTAAAACAAACACCCAGAACCATTTATAGGTAAAAAACTGTTGAGCTTTAAGTCTCTTTTTGCATTCTGATATTTAAAGTTGGAAATGCAAAGGTATGTGGGGTTACCATGGTAACAGTTCAAGTAACAAATCGACCTTCAGCTTGGAAATGCAAGAACGCGCAACAACTCAAAAACAATGATAAAAATAAGTAAAAATGATCAATTATCACACTGGAATATGTTTTATTATATTAAACAAAGTGGAAGTAAACAAGGATTTCTATCCGTGTGTGTGTCCATCATAACTACTACTATTACTGCCACTACTCCTACTAATTGTATGTCTGTCCACCATAACTATCACTGTATTAAGCAGCGCAAAATAAATATATGTAAATGAGCGAGAAAAAAAAATCCGCAAATCATTTGAAGCAGGAACAGGTTGCATCATCTGCCATGCATAAACAAAATGCCTGACCACATATACACATACACACACAGAATCAGAACAAGGCGTGGGAGGACTTTGCACCATGGCGACCACATCCTGTCTCTTGTACCTCTCTGCGTTTATTAATAGACACACACATATATACACACAGCCGTGATATGTGCAAAAAGCAGCCTGATGACACCTTGTTGTGCTTCAGATGGACAGATGGCTGAAAACAACCACACACACAGTCACTTACACACACATTTTATTTATTAATTTAGCTACATTCCATGTTCGAAGGTTGGTTTGTTTTTAAAAAATCTGACAATTTTTGGCTTCTGTCTGTGAGGGTTGCATGCTGAAGGACAGATAATCTGTTGCTGCTGGAGGTGTGGGGGGGTTGCCTGAAAGCATACGGAACAAATCTGGCTCTGATGCTACATAATCTTCCCATACACACACACAGATTTGGCACATCTGCCAGATGAAATACACATGCACACACACAAGTAAAACAGATAAGTCTCTCAACCAGTAAGAGATTGTCGGTGAAGGTCTCTTAATGTGCTGATGCGATTAGCATGTTGTCCCCGATGATTTGTGACGTTAATCAAGTTGGTGATTTTCTGTCCCATTTGTGAGTCACCATCAAAATTAAGGTTGTAAAAATGAAACAGAAGACAGACGAGTTCTTACATCTTGGTGAAATAGAGATGGAGAGGAGAAGAAGAGGTGTGGAGGAGAAATGGATGGAAAAAGAAAAGGAGAAATTAATAGAATAACTATTATGCAGGTGAGGGAGAAAAGGAGAGTAGGGATGATATATAAATTGTCTGTGTTTTTCTGCATTTGTGTACTGTGATTATCCCTGCCTATCACACCATAATGTTTAATCTAGACTCTTCACAAACATCACACAGCATGTGGCGGTATTTCAAGATTTTTTGATCACATGTTGCTCTAATAATGTCAAAGAATGAAAGTCTGAACAATTTATTTAGGCTTCAAAAATGAATCTATCCTAGCCCACACACTGTCTCTTGACTAATGCTAATTCAATTCAATTATATAGTACCAAGTCACAACAAAAGTTGTCTCAGGGCACTGTACAAAACATTCACATACATTATAAAATACCAATTAGTCGAAGTTATCTATCTAAGAAAGCCAGCAGATTGTGTTGAATCTTCACTTTGTCACAGTTTCCCATCCTGAGCAGCACATTGGCAACGGTGGAAAGGAAAAACTCCCTTTTAACAGGAAAAAGAAACCTCCACCAAAACCAACCTCAGAATAGGTGGCCATCTGCCTTGAGAACTTGAGAAACTTTGAAAAGTGCCAATAATTCTAACTTACATCAACTTTCATCTATAAAGCCCAGTAATAACTTGGATATATTTTGGAATATTTTTTGTTACAATGTAAGCTATGACAGAATCAGAGTATCTACCAGCTATATTTTGAAACTTCAGGTTAAAACCTTTACCTTCTCCACTTCAGGTTTGGAAGAGAAAATTCTGAACTCCCAAACAATAGAAGTCAATAAGACTTTAGTTGTGCTCACTCTGATACACTGGGTGAACGAAGACAAAAAGTGTCATAAACCAGGGAAGATTTTTGGAGCAGTCCGGCAGAAAACAGACACAGGAAACTAGGAGTGTACCGGGAAGTGATTTATTTACAGTGCAGGAAAGATAATTTACAGGATGAACGTCGGGATCTGAAAAAGCGAAACACACGGTAAGTATGGCGGAGTGAAAACACGAGGAACCTACGAAGGGCAAGTAATGGTTGGAATTTAAAGTCCTTACGACAGGGCGGCGGGTCCAACGCTTGGAGAAGCAAGCAGTGGTGAGTTCGGGTTCCAGGGTGAGAATCCTTCCAGTGGTGAGTATTCCTTC
>NC_051436.1:23971566-23973675 GCF_001649575.2 Kryptolebias marmoratus
AGATAGATAGATAGATAGATAGATAGATAGATAGATAGATAGATAGATAGATAGATAGATAGATAGATAGATAGATAGATAGATAGATAGATAGATAGATAGATGGATAGATAGATGATAGATTCTTTATTGATCCTTCAGAATAAATTAAAGGGTCACAGCAACAGCTATGTCACACAAAGACAAGTTAGTGCGCATTTCAACAACCAAAACAATATTCAGACTCCAGCATCTTATTTCCACAAAGTGGCCATGGAATAGTACAATAACTTATAGTTTATCATATTCTCACCCCTACACCTCTGTCAGTATTTCCCTGATTTTATAATTTACAACTTTTTCTTCTTTAGGCCAACTTCATCAGAAAAAAAATCTGTCATTTTCAGAACAACTTATTTAATCTACTGATATTTGTATAGTTGCTTTGGTTTTTCATTTTCTCCTTTTGTACCATTGATAATTCAAACAATCACTCTCAAGTTTTAGATTACGACAATACAAAAGTAAAACTTCTGCCACTTTTTGTAACACATTAAAGCATATTGCATTTTTCACAAAATATGAAGAAAAAGAAAATCTAATATTAGCCAACAGTAACCTAATAAGTCTAAAGAGACAAAAATGACCAAGTTTGTTTTTACACTAACTGACTCAACTGGGGCACAGATCCATCCTAATATATTTGCCTTGTGTTTCTTAGGAGTTTGTTACATGAGGCTAACAAGATGAACAGCCATTAAAAAAAAGAAAATGAAGCAAGTTTAGGTGACTCTCTGTTATTGGCACATCTTGTAGTCTGATAGATGGAGCTGACCTTCCATTTCTCTTTTTTTATTTGTTTATCAGGAGATCATACATCCATTGACCTTACATACATTTTGCAAAACTTACACGACCCCCCCCCCCCTTTCCCCAATAGTGAACATAAATCACCATTCTAACATAACAAAAACGAGACAAAATAAATGCAAATAAACAAAACAAACAAACAAACAAAAAAATAAACAAATTTAAAAATAAAAAAGGGGGGGGGGCGGCATTAAGAAGCTAAAAGGTAACAGTATTTCACCTTTTTATACATTCTTTAAAATTTTGTCACATGACGACGTGATGAGTCATTCACATCAGTCTACGCATTATGAAGGCAGAGATTTTATGTATGTCACAAAGGGTGCCCAATTTTTTCTATCTTCAAGAATGATCTTACAGTATTAAGCCATTGTGATGTAGATGTAGGTGTAGGAGATTTCCAAAAGAGTAAAATACGGCGCCTGGTGAGGAGAGAACAGAAAGCCAAGACCTCCCCATGTTGAGGGGACAGATTAAGTGTGGTCCCTGGAACTCCAAAAATGGCAATTAGTGGATCACTTTGGATCTGGATTCTAAAAACCCCTGAGAGTATGGAAAAGAAATGTTTCCAAAATTTTTGTAAGCTCGGGCAGAAGAAAAACATATGGCTTAAGTTGCAAGGTGAGGTCTGGCATCTGTCACACTGGTCCAGAATTGAAGGGAAAATTTTAGATAGACGAGATTTTGAGAAGTGGACTCTATTTAAACCATTTGAACTGTACAAGCTGTAATCTGGCACATGGTGTACTTTGGCGTATGCTGAGAATAACTTTATCCCACCATGAATCAGACAGTTCAACACCCAATTCACGTTCCCAAGCAGTTCTGGTTTTACCCAATGAGTCGGACTCAATTGCCATAAGTTTTCCAAATATATTAGAAAGGGGTGAGTTCAGATTGGGCTTCAAAACTAGAAGGTCGACCCATGGTGGGTCAGCAGAAAGAGTTGGAAAATTTGGAAACAGCAATGAAACACAATGTCTAAACACAATGTCTAAATTGGAAATAGAGAAACAGATGAGAAGTAGGTAGGTTAAAGTTTGAGGACAGCTCTGAAAAGCTAAGAAATAAACCATCTTTGTAAAGATCGCTCACTGTGCTAATACCTCCATCCATCCATCCATTCTCTTCCGCTTATCCGGGGTCGGGTCGCGGGGGCAGCAGCCTAAGCAGGGAGACCCAGACTTCCCTCTCCCCAGCCACTTGGGCCAGCTCCTCCGGGGGAATCCCAAGGCGTTCCCAGGCCAGCCGAGAAACATA
>NC_051436.1:23973973-23978007 GCF_001649575.2 Kryptolebias marmoratus
TCGCGATCTCGTTCTTTCGGTCACTACCCAAAGCTCATGACCATAGATGAGGGTAGGAACGTAGATCGATCGGTAAATCGAGAGCTTCGCTTTTTGACTCAGCTCTCTCTTCACCACGACAGATCAGTACAGTGCCCGCTTCACTGTGCTAATACCTTTCTCATGCCAAATTCTGTAGGCAGCATTAGTGGTTGCGGAAGAAAATATATGATTTTTTAATAACGGCATTTTATTTGAGAGAGACACAAATTTAAAATGGGACCTAAATTGTAACCAAATCTTAAGTGTAGAGAGCACTACAGGATTTGTAGTAACAGAAGACAGTTTAATTGGTAGTGATGAAAAGATAATTAAGGCAGGTGAAAAAGATGGAGAAATTGAATGAATTTCAAGTTTACACCAGATCAGATTAGGTAAATTTAGCCAATAAATCAATTTATGAATATGTGAAGACCAGTAATACATTATAAAATTGGGTAGGGAAAGACCACCAGTTGTGGTGAACTGTTGCAATAAAGAAAGCCTCAGTCTGAGGGCCTTTCTGTTCCACAAAAAGGAAGAAACCATCTGATCCAGGGACTTGAAGAACTGTTTAGGCAAAAATAAAGGAATACATTGGTATAAAAAGAGAAATCTAGGTAGAACATTCATTTTAATAACATTAATCCTGCCAATTAATGAAAGAGGAAGAGAGTTCCACCTCTGAAAGTCTGATGCAATTTGAGAGACTAGGGGAGCAAAATTCTGAGAAAACATTGAGGGTAAAGTGCATGTAATATTAATTCCCAAGTACCTAAACCCTGAGGGGCTGAGTTTAAAAGGAATGTCAGATTGCCCAAGTTCTAAAGCTAGTGAATTTACTGGGTAGCATTCACTTTTAAGTAGATTAATTTTATAGCCAGAGAAAGATCCAAATTTTTCAAGAGTATTTGAAATTGGAGGAAGAGTACGTAAAGGATCTGAAACATACAAGAGAAGGTCGTCTGCATATAGGGACAATTTAAGCTCAACACAAGAGCGGATAATTCCATGAAAAGAAGAGAGGGATTTTAGGGCAATAGAAAGAGGTTCAATGGCTAATGCAAACAGAAGGGGAGAGAGAGGGCAACCCTGTCTAGAACCACGTCCCAACGGGAAATAATCTGATTGGACGAAATTAGTGACAATACAAGCCTGAGGAGATGTGTAAAGTAGCTTGATCCAGGACACAAACCTTTCTCCAAAACCACACCTATCGAGAACGGCAAAGAGGTAGTCCCATTCCACTCGATCAAAGGCTTTCTCGGCGTCCAGAGAAATGATCACCTCAGGAGACGTGGGGCAATGAGCTGAAAAGATTGCATTCAATAGTGTACGAATATTAAAAAACAACTGGCGACCTTTGATGAATCCATTCTGTTCTTGCAAAATAATCTGAGGAAGAACCGCCTCAAGCAGAGTTGCGAGTACTTTAGCCAAAATCTTAAAATCCACATTTAAGAGCGACAGGGGCCTATAAGACTCACAAGCAGTGGGATCCCTACCCTTCTTCAACAGGAGAGAAATTGAAGCCTGAGCTAAGGTGGGGGGCAACAGGCCACGTCCCAAGGACTCATTATAAATATTTTTGAAAAATTCGGCAGGAAATCCATTTGAGCCGGGTGCCTTACCACTCTGCATATTTTTGATAGATGTAAATATTTCTTCCAATTTAATGGGAGCATCAAGTTGGTCAGAAATCAGATTATTTATCTTAGGAATATCAATATTTTGAAGAAAGGCAAGCAACTCATCCGAGTCTGATTGTAGTTCAGATTTATACAAATCACAATAGAATTTCTTAAAGATGTCACTGATAGAAACAGGATCGGAAACGAGATTGCCCGACTGATCCTTGATTTGTGATATTGTGCTAGAGCTAGCTTTTCGTTTCAGTTGGTGTGCCAGAAGCCTACTTGGTTGTTCCCCATGCTCATAATAAGTGGCTCGAGATCAAAACAAGAGTCGCTCCGCATCAGATGTTGTTAGGAGATCAAGTTGGGTCTGGAGATCCTGCCGTTGCTTCAATAAAGCGTGTGACAGGCTAATGGCATTTTGCCTGTCAATATTCTGAATTTTTGTTGATATTTCTGATATCTTAGCACGTAGATTTTTATTAACATTAGCTGAAAAGGAAATGATCTGACCACGAAGATAGGCTTTTAATGTTTCCCATAATAGTGAGAAAGAAACTGTATCGCTCTTGTTAAACGTAAGAAAATCATCAATTGCTGATAGGATGAATTTATTGAATGGTTCATCTGATAACAGGAGACTATTTAATTTCCAACGAGGACAAGAACGGGGTTTATCCATGAAATTTATATCAAGGGTTAAAGGGGAATGATCTGAAATAATAATTGGATGGTATTCAGAAGACGTGACTGTGCATTAAAGAGCCATCAACAAAGAAATAATCTATACGGGAAAAGGACTGAGAGAAAAAAGAATCTTTGAAGTCTTTGTTAGTGGATTTTGTGCCCTCCATGGGTCTACATACCCATTTTGAATCACAAAATCCAAAATTGATTTAAACATATTTGACTGCGTAAAGGCCCGAGATGAGGAGCGATCTAATGCTGGGTTCATTACTCAATTCAAGTCCCCAGCTAGAATTAACAAATGAGTGTCAAGAAAAGGAAGTGTGCTAAATAGATTATTTGTCAAAGTTTGGTTCATAAATGTTCACTAATAAAACAGGGGTGTGGAACAGACAGCCTGCAATTATAAGAAATCTGCCATTTGTATCCTTCATTATTTTTGATGGTGTAAAATGAAGCTTCTTATTAAATAATTTGGCTACTCCTCTAGCTTTCGAGTTGAAGCCCGAGTGATAAATCTCTCCCACCCATGAATATTTGAGCCTGAACTGATTTGCGTTCTGCAAATGTGTTTCCTGTAGAAATACTATATGAGGGTTTAGATGTTTCAGATGAGAATTTATTTTAGATTGCTTTACTGGACTGTTAAGACCTCTAACATTCCAACTTAGGAATCTAACAGCAGATGATGTTGAAGAAGCTTTCAAATCAGCGGGCATGTGACCAGTTGTTTATAACAGAGGTTGATAGATATTGCCACCCCTTCCAGCTCCCCTCCAGAAAAAAAAAAAGAAAAAGAGATAAACATATACAACCATTTTTCCCACCCCTTATTTGCACTCTGTCCTTCCCCAAACGAAGGAACCGTGCAGACTCCAACAGGAGCCACTAGGAATCTTATCCTTACAGCCAAAAAGTTCAAAAAACAAAACACTCTTAAGTACTAGGTGACTCCTGCAGAACTAGCAAAATAGAGAGAACATTAAAAAATACAATATACAATAGGCACTATTCTAGAAAACCAAGAACACCTGCAGAGAACATCTGTTATTTGGATTACACAAGTAGGCAGCAACTTTTTCAGAACAGTCCGTTTTATGTTTTTTTTTTCCCTTGTGAAACAAATTTTTCTAGTTATAGTTCTCACTCTGCAATCGGTCCAATGTAGGTATTAGCCTCCTCTGGAGAGGTGAAGACCGTGTAGTTCCATTATGGGTGATCCGCAACCGGGCCGGATGGAGCAAACCGAACCGGACCCCCTCAATGCCACGGAGCCGACGACAGCAGTCCGTGAAGGCTGCCCGCGCTCGGGCCGTTCTGGCAGTATAATCGGGGAAAACGAAGATGGTCATACCGTTCACCTTAATCCGCTGCAGCTCCCTTGCCTTCGACAGGATCTTGACACAGTCAGTGTAGTAATGTAGATTAGCTACGATGGGGCGAGGGCGCTCACCTGCCTTGGGTTTAACCCCATACTACGCTGTGGCCCGCCCACGGGCCGTTTTACTGCCTTTTCTATTCAAATCGGTATAGTTTTTGCTACATTTATTGTTTTTATAAACTTAAATTTCAAAATAGCGGTGTTTTGGCGCCACTTTGATTGACGTTTCGTCTGACCAACTGGGTTGCTCTCTGCCCCCCCTAGAGCCCCTCTAATTTCCCATGCGTAAAGTCATGAAAGTCTCCTCCCCTCAT
>NC_051436.1:23979563-24025150 GCF_001649575.2 Kryptolebias marmoratus
GGAGAGAAAAAAATGCTTGAAATCTCTGTGTTTTCACTTCAATAACTACTAATTGGTTAAAGTTACAATCATTTTGACTGCTCAGGCAAAAACTTCAAAGTGTTAACTTCACATGGAGCCTAATCTTTAGTTTGAACCACAAAAGGCTGAAGATTAGCATCTAATTTAATTTGGGTACGTCTTTTCCAGGCTTCTTGAGCTTTCTGAGGGCGAGTGGTAAGGGGTTAAGGATTGGGATATGGTGAGCACGGTCTATTAGCGGTTCCTCCACCAAACCAAAAGCCTCCTTTAGCAACCGAGAGACCGCAGCCAGGACCGGGACTCCAAGTCATCACATTTATTCTCCAACTGTGCAACAGTTTTAGTAAGGCTGTCCACTTTTTTCTCATTTCTCACTTTTGTCATCATTGCAGGTGGATAGGGATTTCTCCATCTCAGCAACCGTTACGTTTAGCCCCGTAAAACTCTCCTGCACCGTGGATAAGCCAGTGGACAATTCCTTTTTGAAGGATAGCAGCTCTGACTTAATCGAAGAGAGACTTTCACCAAGAACAGCATGAAACTCCGCTTTGAGTGTGGCCGTAAAGTCATCCCGAAGAGCCGCAAGTAGCTCCTTTTTAAGATCGCTGGTATCGCTAACCGCTGCCTCTGTCACAGAAGATGACTCAGCACAGGTCGAGGATTCACCACAAGGAGCAGGCCGCAGGTCAGACTGGATCAAATTTCCTCCTTTAGCAGGCTTTAGTGGCATTTTAGTGACCAAACAAAAAAAATAGTGTTCAATATTAAGATTAATTATTGTTTGAGGTCGAAGTCAAGAAAAAGTGCCAGGTAATAATCGGAAAAAAGCCAACCCTGCAGGAGCGCACCAAGACACAAGTTCTCCGCCATTCAGCCGCAAGTCCCTTCCATTTCTCGATGCTGGATTTAACAGAACTCCTGGAAAAGTTTAGGGCCTTGGAAATCCTTTAGTATACTGTATATCCTCTGACTTGTAATTTTCAATAATCTTTTTTCTGAGTTGAAATAAAATAGTCTTTATTATGTATGCAATTACTTATTTTACATATTTATTTAGTATTACTTTGTAGAAATTGTTTCACTTTGACACTAAAGGTTTTGTTTATATATTTTTTGTAAAGAAGGCCACTTTATAGTGATCATGACTGAATTATGACAGCAATAAAAACAGAAAACATCCAAGGGGGTGAATATCGACGCAAGGCACTGTATGGTCAGGTAAGTCATGGTGACTTAAAGCATGGTGAGAAAAGTCAAGGTGAGGTAAGCTGTGATGAAGAATTGACATGATGAGGTAAAAAATGGTAATATAAGATATGTTGAGGTGAGTTATGGAGTAAAAAAGAATGGTGAGGTAAGTTATTGTGAGAAAAGAAGTACCGAATTTTCCGGACTATAAGCCGCATTTAAAAGCCTTCAATTTTCTCCAAAAACGACCATGCGCCTTATAATCCGGAGCACCTTATATATGTAAGAAGTCATAATGTTTTAGTACAACTTTGGTAATCTACAAAGCCGCACCGCTTGCAGCATTAAGGCTCAGTTATAATCATGCTTCGTAGTGTCACGCAGGGCTCGGCGCACGCCGGGCTCGGCGCACGCAAGGCTCCGCGCACGTGGGCGTTTATACTTGACGCTTACAGCGGTGCAGTATTCTCCGAGAAGACGGGGCTGTTTTGTTTCGCTTAATGCGCCTTATATATGATAAAAGTTTGAAAATAGACCATTCATTGACAGTGTACCTTATAATACAGTGCACCCTATAGTGCGGAAAATACGATAAGCCATGTTAAGGAAAGGTATGGTAAGGTAAATTATAGTGAGAAAAAAATGTGGTTTGGTTAAAGGGGACCTATTATGCAAAATTCCGTTTTTTGTACTTCTATTTGGGTATCTACTGCTTCTAGAAACAGTCCAAGTGCAAAAAAAACCCACCCAGCTGTTTTATGACAATAAGTAAATGTTTTCTGATGTTTGCAAAAAGACCTGTTTCAAAAACCTCGGGATTGTTGTGTCATAATCCCCGTTACCTAGCAACCCCAAGCCAAGCCCAGCCCCTCACCCAGCAACCCAAGTGGAGCTCCACCCACTTCATTACAAGAAGATCATCACCTTAGTTCTGCTGGTTTTAACGCTGAACAATGTCTGCTGGAAAATGAAAATGTTTTGTTGTTGGGTGAAATATAGAACGTGTCTATATTGCCGCTGTCCTGACCCGCTACCAGTCAGGTTTCAGACCCACTTATTGATGCTCTCCTACTCGACAAATGTCAGTTCAGCACCGCTAAGTGTCCCTGTCCCAAAGTCAGAGAGTTTTTATGTTTTGAGACGGGAAACTGAGTTTGGGGGCCGTGGCCAACAGCAGCTTATTTGCATAAAAGTGACGTAGATCTAAAACCGCTCATTCTGAAACAAGCTCAAAACAGGTGTAACCTCAAAATCTGGTTTTGTGTTTTACAAGTACCATTTTCACAGTCTTTGGTATGACCCAGCCGGGGATTGAACCCACGACCTCCCAGTTTCAGGGCGGACACTCTAGCACTAGGCCACTGATCCATATAACCCACAGACATATCTTAACTTGTTCAAGGAAGCATAATAGGTCCCCTTTAAGGTATGGGGAGGAAATGTATTGTGAGATAAAGTATGGTGAGGTAAGTTATGGTAAGATAAGGTATGGTGAAACTAATGTCCACAAGGTACAGTTTGGTTCAGAGACAGTCGTCAACTCAAATATAGAAACAATAGAAATTGATCCAACAACATGACTACTACTGATGGTTCGTACTCATGCAGCATTCTCCATAAACAAATCACCAGAGAGTTCACAAAGCTAATGCTTCACTACACTGAGAGTAAATACTTTTTACTTTTTTATAAAAAAGTAAAAAATCATTTTTTGAGTTTGAAACCTAACATCCAAATTAGCAACAGAAAAAGTACATGTACAAATGAAAGGGATTTTTTTTTCAGGTAACATAATTTCTTAATATTCATCTGCTATTTTATTGATGCTTCTGAGGAAGAAAATGGCAACTGTAGCCCTGAAAAAAGGTTTTCATTGCTTCTTGTTTTCAGTGGCATTACCAGCCATCCATTTTCATTACCCACTGTTCCTTACTGGGTTGTGGGGGAGCTGGTGTCCATCTCAAGTAGTCATTGTGTGAAAGGCAGGGTACACCCTGGACAGTTTGCACGTGTGTCATTACCAGTAAAACTAAAAACAAATGTACTGTAAGTCTTTTCTTTAAATAATAATATCAAAACTGCAAATAATTATAAATCCCCTTTTATTTCCTTTCCTGAAAAGAGGTTACACACAAGTTATAACTTCTGTTTAGTTTTGTTTTTTTCCCAGCACATGCACAGTTGGAGTGTTTGCTCTATGTACAGTTTACACGGAAGCTAACCTTTGCTAAAAACAGCTGTTCATAGGGGGATCTAGGCCAATACAAATATGTAAAATCACATCACGCTGAACACAGCAAGCCCTTGGACTCAGACAGCATAAACTGAGCTCAGGTCCCTCTAATGTACACTGTTTCACCAAAAAATCTAACCACAGAAAACAATTATGAAATGATGACCTTCAACCAGATTGATACACAAAACTAAAATATTTAAGTGCTGAAATACCAAACTGCGGGGACAACTTGCACTGAAAGGACTTGCACAAGCAGAGTTGATACTACTGCAAAATCCATGTGTATTTTTTTTAAGACATGTTTAGTTACATGAGAGCTTACCTTCTATCCATCATGCTAATGAAACTGAACTCCTCCTACACTTCTCCAGCTCTCTATGTGCACTATTTCTTTTAAACCGATACACTCACTCCCCCCTTTCTGCTGTCTCTCTATCACTCCCCATTTGGCTTTAACTGTTTATATGAAATTAAGTTAGAATAACTTTACTTTGCATGCACAGGTAGTGTCTAAAAAAAGATAAATTCACGAACGTTGGAAACACGTGGTCTCTGGGTTTTGACAAGCTTCCAACATGCTGATACTGTATTTGTTTAACAAAACAACTTTCTAAATTTAGACACAGTATCTGTGAACAAGCTCTAAAAATGGAGCTTTTACAAGTGTGTATGTGTATATGCTTTCAATATATGTGCTTATATATATGTGTTTTGTATCGGTGGTGATCAGTTCCCTTGAATATGAGGAAAAAGCCTCTTTTATTCAACTGCCTATGAGGGTTAAACTGGTGTGGCTGCTAGCACTCTGCTATTATAGTGGAGGTGTAACAAAAGGATTGCTGTACGCGTCTTTATGTGGGCGAGCTACTCTATGTGCTGAGGTGGGATAGCTGCTCTGCATTAACTAGGATAATTGCAGCTTTTAACAGCTCTGTAACATAACTGGAAACATGTTGTGTAACCATGTTGTGAAAAAGAATGCTTCAACCTAAAGTCCTCACCCATTGTCAAACTTTGAACTTCACTTTTTAGATAACAGTTACCCTGTTCACATAATTGAGTTAAACAAGGTTGTTTTCATTTGTAAAACAAATCTAATTCAGTAGCTCTGTAGTGACATCTCAGTGTTACCCGTACTCTTTGATTCAGTTAAGTTAAAATAAATAATAAACAAAATAAAATAATAATAATAACAACAATAATAACGGCACTGTTACATTTGCAAAAGTCAACTAAATGTGTATGTCTGGTATTTTAAGCTTTTTGACTTACGAACTAAAATTTTAGGGTGTAGAAGCATGTCTTTGTTTTAATCACAGGTTGTACTGTCATTAGTGCATGAATCAGTTACTATAAAGCTTCACCAGTGGCTACCAAAAAAATATTTTTCAAAATATGCATTTTCTGTTCCATTGTCACATCTCATCTGCATGCAAATGGAGTGTTGTTCATTTTTTAAAAGGATTTTCCAAGAAGGAAAAATTTAAAAACTTTTTGTGTTACTGTTAAAATGACAATACAAGATTTTGAGGAACAATTATGTTTATTTTGTGCGTGTCTATTTGTGCTTTGTGTGCTAGAAACCACAAAAATAGAGCTGATTTTACCAGTTTTTTGCACCTGCCTTGCTTTATTCTGACTGCCACCATTATCTGAAAGGGTTAAAAATTGAAAGGAAATTCTAAATGGTGTGAAATCACAAACAATCTACACACATTTTGGGAAAACTTTTAGCCATGCTTAGCACATTTCTTCCTTTGTATTTTGATGTCATTAATGTCAATCTTCTTGCCCTTTTAGGGTGGCAAGCGTATTTTAGCATTTTTTTCCATAAAAGGAAAAAAACAATTGTTTAAAAATAAATCTGGAGTACAGTGGTCCAGGCCTTAGATAACAGTATAAAGGGACTAAAAGAAGAAAAGATTTTTTTTGCAAATGGAAAGGTGTCTAAACTTTGCAACTCTGTGCAAACAGGGCCACTTTCCTTGTTTATATCTGACATAACAGAATGCATGTTTATGTACCGCCACATCTACAGTATATGGTGTATACCTGAGCGTGGGTTTGTAGGTTCCATCTTGTGATAATCACCAGATTGCTGCGCAATGTCTTGGTACAGTCACACAGATGGACTCCAGAAGCAACCCAACCCAACTCAACAACTCAAAGCTATAATAGATGTCAAAATACATAATAATCAATGTTTTTAATTCAAAATATTATGCTTCTAACATAATTTCTACATCCTTAAATGAGTCTTTGGGGGTTACTGTAACTCAAACTCATAAAGGTTTTTGTAAAAATTGTTAGAAAACAGCAAATATTCCTTACCTTTGTTTATAATTACATTTGTCAATCGCTAGTTCAAAGTATTCTGGCACAGCTCATTTTCATATAACATTTGCTTTAGCGCTCTTTATTATTTAATTTCCTCCTCCAAAATTACACTACTTCTGTCAACTGTTGTCCTTACAGCTTTTAGTCACTGTTTCTTTTCAGAAGAAGAGAGAAGAAGACTGGATTTATACTTCTGCTTTTAATGCCACAGTTCTCCCCTGCGACTCTTTTTACATCCGGGGATTATTTTGCAGACTCAATAGCCATCGTGAACTGAGACTGTTCAAAGTGGACTTGTCGATGTTCGAACATCTTTCTTTCCTGTCTTCTCAAAATACCAATAGTCGAGGCAGATGGCTGCCCATCCTGAGCCTGGTTCTGCTGGAATGTTTTGGGTTTTTTTTCTGTTAAAAGGGTCTCTTTTCTTTCCACTGTTGCCAAGGTGCTGCTCAGGATGGGGGATTGTGCAAAATAGAAGATTTAACGCAATCAGCTGGTGCTCTTTTAAAATTACAACCTTTCTGCTAATTGGGATTTTATAACGTACTGTATTTGATTGTATTATATTATAATTGAATTGAATTGACTGTCAATTAGTTTAAATCTGACTTGAATAGACTTGTTTTTGTTGTATAGTGCCCTGAGACAGCTTATGTTGCAATTTAGTGCTATACAAATAAACTGAATTGAACTGAATGTAAACAACAAACTAAATGTTGGCAACAAACCCTGATTCAGTGTACTAATGTATTACAAATTATGCAATAGACTTTTGGAAGTAAATTATGCATATTTAGGAGTTATCTTTATCATAGATGATACACATATACAAAAAACCACACATTTTGACAGCTATGATGGCTTTAAGGAAAAGGGGATAAAAGTACAATGAAATAAAGTTTAACAAGAACTAGAAAAGAGTAGATAAAATTAAAGTAACCATAAAAAAAGAAAAAGAAGAAAAAGAAACAAAGACAACACACAGAAAGGAACAAAGAAAAGTACCATCACAAGAAAGAAGTAGAAAGAAAAGTTACTTGGTGCAAAAACAAAGAGCACAGATGAGGGTTCACAATATACAGTAACACATTTCTAAAATAGCCTCAGTTTCTCAAAACAGACATGTTGTGACAAAAATAGAATTTCTACAGAGTTTGCTGTGTGGTTGGTGGTGGTGCAGAAAGCATGACAAACATGGGTGTGTGCTTTTGTGTGTCTGTGTGTGAGTGGGTGTGTGTGCGCGTGTGTTTTCCACACATGCAGACGACTCAGCAATCCATCTGTGTGTCTCTGATTCCTGCCTGTGTTCATCAGACTGAAGGAATCCTATGCTTCAGACAGCAGCTATCAGCTGTGCACACACACACGTGGGAAATGTATCATGATCTTATCTTGTGCATGTGTTTACTCATTTATCTGCAGACTTTCTGTGCAACCTCTCATGCACAAACACAAAAAAAAACTAGAAGCACTCAGAGAGCACAAACCCTCAGCAAGGCCATAGCGTCAATAAAAAATGTGCGACCCGGATCATAATCTGGATCACCATCAAAATTTATTCAATGCATTTTTTTGTGAGAAGCCCAACATTTCCTGAAAATGTCATCCAAGTCCGTTCATTAGTTTTAATGTAATCTTGCTAACAGACAAACTACAAACACACAAGACCAGTAACATAACCTCCTTGGCGGAAGTAACAAAAGGGTCACCTGGTTGCAGAGTTAGAACACAGGATCGCCTGTGACCTTGACCTTTGACCCTTCTTTTTTGGCTCTTCCCTTTTTAAAACCGCTCTATGCTCCTACATGTGACCATTCTGTTACCTCCACCAAGGAAGTTATGTTTTTGGTTGGGTCCATAGGTTTGTTTGTCTGTCTATTAGCAAAATCACGTAAAAACTAATGAACATATTTGGATGACATTTTCAGGAAAAGTTGGGGTTGTCCCAAAAACAAGTGGATTAAATTTTGGTGATGATCCACATGAGAGATTTGCGCTCTCTGAGTGCTTCTAGTTTTTTGTTATATAAAGTTAAAATTTTCAAAAACATCATCCTAGTTGGACATTTTTTACATTCCCTGTTAGAATTTATTGTACATGTTTCCTTTGTTTTGTCTAGGATTTGTTTTCTTTAATTTGTGTAAATTTAGCTAAATTTAGCATGTGCAGAATTGATCAGATTAGTTCCATGTAGAGGATGGGGATTTTGTGTTTCTGCTTTTTTTTGTGCTTGAGGAAAAAGGTGACAACCAAGTCACAAAAAGTTATGAATACCCATGATTAAAATGTAATTTCCATGTTAAAAAAGCTTCTAAACTTTTCCGTTGATGCCACAAAAAAGGGTTACAGTGGTGCTGTGTAAAACTCAGCCAAATGTTACAAAGCATTAACTGACAACAGACTAATAAAATTTAAATTTGTATTTGAAAGCTGTTTTTGTTGGGCACATAAAATATATTGCAAAAAACAGCTCAACCATTATTTATTGTGCTTCATTTTTCAATAAGACCATCCTAATGTCACAGCTCTTGAACCTTATCAACACTGACTGGCTTCCAACTTACAACAAAGCTGACAAAAAATAGTACAAACCCATTACTCAAATATAAAACTTTACACAGCCATCAAATTTGTATTACATGGTTATTTTAGCAGAAATATTATGATATTCTTGCAGGAAGTATCCCAGGCAGCACCAGAAGAAGTGCTACAGTTTCCTGCTGCTGCTATTTGCTCTTACAATGAAGTATAATTTTTCATGCAAATAACTGTATAATTCTATGAACTGTTTGAGATAGGAGTTGTTTTAGGATGGCAGGTCCTTGCCCCGTTCAGACTAGCCTTACCTTTTTAATTTGGTCAAACTTAAATTTTGTTTCTAAAAACCAAGGTTAAAGAGCTATCTACAGGTATTTTCCATAACCATTCCACAGAAGAAAGTTAGTTTCGTACAGCAATTTATATCACGTAAAGGAAGTTCTAGTGAAAAATATTATTTTGGCTAATTTAGGTACATTCAAATTGAACCTTTTTTATGCTGAATAATGTTTCTTTATCCCTTACTCTATGAGCTGTATCTGTATCTGTGCATGTATTTATATAAATGGTTTTATGGTGTACTCAATTAAGGAATGTAACAGCTCTGAATTAAACACCTCACTTCTTAAGATTTATCAGTTTCTTTCCTGTGAGATGTGTATGAAAAATGGGGAGGGTATCATACTCTTATTTTATTATACACTTACATTGCACATGCAGGGGTTATGTAGGAGTTATGAGTTTTATAATGGCAGATAATTCACTTTGATTGCTTTTTTTATTTAATCTCTGTTACACACATATCTTTTTAAAACAAAGCCTGGAAGGGAGAAATGCTATCACCATTGCAGCCATTACTGTTTGTGACATACCTATCTTGTCTCCTGCTTTATTCTCCTATCATCCACCTCTTTAATTGTCCCCACTCTTTAATTGTTTCCACTCCCTCCCTCTGTGTCTACATTCTTCTTCTCTGTTGCTGGAATTGATATCCAAAAGCCTTTTGTTTAGTAGGCTTTCTGGACCTTGCTTTGTGTTTCAAAATGATGTGGCTTTTCTCTTGCAGAGAACAGTTTCTCTCTCAGAAACCTTTTGTGGATGTAAAGAGTTTTGGGTGTGTACTGAGTGCATGTTGTTGCACATTAGGGGGATAATCCAGGTGTGTTTGCATGTAAATGACACCAGCTTGTATAATGCTTTAGAGTGTTGGCTTCATTACCAAGACTCAAAAATATATTTTAAAAAATGACTTGAAGTTATATGCCATCTTTCTTGTGAGTTGCCAATACATCTAACTCTAATGTGATTCACTGTTTGGCTCAGGCTCAAGGCTGATGACTAAGGGAAGAGAGTGGCAGAGGCTGTGAGACACTAATTAATGATTGCATCAAAGTGAGGTTTTGGCAAAATGTACCCGTTTCCTTAGCTTGACAAAGATTTTACTAATTGACATTCTGCAAAATATTGATATGGATTGTATTGTTTTATAACTAAATTGAATTGACTTTATGTAAATGGATTTGAATCTGGATCTGTTTAGAACTAAAAAGAATTGCATGTAACTTGATATCATTGGACTTGTTACTTTTTTGTTTATAAAATAGAAAGATGTAAAACATATTTGTAAAGAAAAGACTGGGTATTGTTCTGTTTGTTAAAATACAATAAAGAAATAGGTGTTTACTATGATTACTCGGAATGTTGACGATCAAATTAACTTTGTATTCAATGTATTTTTGATCAGTAGCCATGAGAACCTATCTGGTAAAACCAGTCAAGTTTAAACATTGAACTGGAAATACTGGACACCTGGACTTAACGTATAAAGGCAAACAGAAAAATTAATGTGTCTCTTCATGACTGAAGGAAACTGTATATGACTCTTACTGGAGTCAAATCACACAAACAGTTTGAATGTTTTAGTTGCACATTTTTTTCTATATAAATATTTGCCCCAAACCTTCAGGTGTACTAGAGAAATGTTTATTGCATAAATATAGACCTTAACCTCAGTAATTACTCTAAGTCACATAAAAGTCCCTGTAGTCCCAGTGTGTGTGATGGTGAATCTATGGAGGGACCCTGTTTTATTTTATTTTTTATCGAGATCTTTGTCATTTCTGAGCAAAGAGTGGGCATAAAGCAGCTATTAATAGAATTTTGGTGTAAAGATTAAAAAGTTAGGAAAGTGAGATTTAAGTTTCTCATTTCTGATGAGGAAAAGAGTCTCAGTACCCTGGCTACAGTTTCCTGATAATGTGACTTACACAAAGCACACCTTATTTCTTTATATCAAAGTTTTAAGTAACTTAAGTTCACTTCTGATGTATGAAGAGAGACAGCAACATTGCTCTACCCTGAAGAAAAGAAAGGACTAAGTTTAAAAGGTGGTTTCCAAAGACTTACAGCTATGTAAATTGTCAATGTTTGTAATGACCTTTGAAATTTGACAAAACTATTTTGTTTTTCTTTATATAAATAATTATATAATAAATAATCTAATATTTTAAACCTTGTATTGTCTGCACAATGCTTACAGTTGTTGGATGGCCGAGAAGTGTAAATAAAACAGTATGAAACTGAGGGCTGGTAAAATTCATGCAAATACTTTTTTTATTGAGGCGCATTGAGGAACCATTTTGTAAAAAGTACAAAATAGTCACTTAAAACAGAATTATTTAGCCCAACTTCTAATTATAAAACAAAGACTGAACTTTGAGCAAAGACGAAAATGTCTGAGGTGTTTTTTACCTGTTACAACTACCAACCAATGCATTTTTTATTAGCAGTTACCATAAAACACCTAATATTTAAGTGTTTTTGAAAATACTAATTAGTAGCCCTTAAATAATATAGTGTAAAGTCATAGTATTGTGTAAACTATGACTACTTAGAACTATCAATCCTATTTGGTTGACGTGCTTCAGATATAAAAATCGGACAGTAAAAATACTGTAGGTTGTTTAGTTTTTATAAATGTAGAAAAAACTATGTCACAGAGACATCGCCATGTTCTTTATGCTGCAATGCATTCTGGTTAAATGATGTAGACTGGTTGTTTTGAAACAAGCCCCATTCAGTTTGAACGTTAATTTTGCACTTCTTCCGTTCAGCCCTTTCAATTTGAACAAGAGCGCGTTGACATAGAGGAAAATGCAGAAATGACTCAGCATACAACTGAAAATGAGAATATGACTGAATGGATGAAGAGGAAAGAGTTGGCCAAAAGAGCTGGTGTTTGTGCAGCTACTGCTAGCAAATATTAACCAGAAGAGAGAGCATATGCTGCTAAGAGTTCCCCTTTTATTGCAAGTTGTTCACGATAAGCATCGGGATCAAACAAGTTCTCATATATATTAGAATAGTGCATTACACATTATATAATAAAACCTTAAAGACACTTTTTAGTTATTTTACACATCCATCCAACCGTCATTTGTAGCTTATCCTGATTTGGGTCGTGGGGGTGCTGAAGCCAGTATGTACAGTGAAACTTTGAACAGTTGGGCATTGTGCATCAAAACTGGACAAAAAAACAGATTACACAGGTGAGACAGAAGAAAATGAGACTTACAACATCAGGCAAAGAGTCATCATCAAAATAGTTACAATTGATAATCTTTTACAAAACTTGCAGGTAAAGAAATGTACTTCTTTCACTTACATTCATATTTTTCATCTGTGTAACCAGTCAATCTATTAATGGGCCTCTCTCTCTCATCTTTTGAACTTTATATCTTTTTCATAATGATACAAATCTTTATCTCAAACATAACCCACAACTGTAAAAATATCATGTGCTATTTTTAGAAGGGAAGCCACATCCTTCAAAAGTTGTCACAATGACTTTAAGTTTATTTCAATTCAGTTTATTTATATAGTGTCAAGTCACAACGAAAGCCATCTCAGGGCACTGTACAAAAAAATTATTCACATACTTTATAACAGTCCCATTAGAAAGAGTTATCTATCTAAGGAAGCCAGCAGATTGTGTTGAATCTTCACTTTGTCGCAGTCTTCTACCCTGAGCAAGCAACAAAAATTCCCTTTTAACAGGAAGAAACATCCAGCAGAACCAGGCTCAGGACAAGCGTCCATCTGCTTCAACTGGCTGGGTTTTGAGACGACAGGAAAGAGTCACAGACAAACACAGAATGAGGGTGAAAGAAGATGAAAATGGGAACTTTTAAAAAGTAAAAAAAAATAAAATAAAGGATTTTAGAAATTTTACTTTTAATTTGCTAGTTGGTTATGTGAAAACAACTATTGCATATATTTTTTACGATCTGATAAAAAGTCATTTAAAAGTATGTTTGATCTCAAGTATTGTCAAGCAATGTCTAAAAACATAAATGTTTAAGGGTATCTGTTAAAAACTGGTCATCCTTAAACTTGCTTTAAAATTTAAGGCCTAGCATTTTTTGAAAGAAAGCTGACTTTCATGCCAGAGTTTTAGACTAAGCTCATCTGATGCTGAAACAAACACACACACACACACACACACACACCTGTTGCATAATTGTTGAAGGATTTTCGTCAATTCTACAATTCATGAGTTTCGACTTGATCTTTTTTGGACTAGCTTGCTTGTATTACATTTGTTTCAACTATGGGAAGTTTCAAGTGGTCTATCTGGGTGTCGCTGTGTTGTGAGCTATCTATAGAACTATGTGATTATGCGTCAGAGTACTACATCTCCACTGCAAACTGGCGGTGAACTTACAGTAGTAAATTTGTGAGTGATGTCTTACTTAAAGCTTGAGTATAGATTGCCTCTGCAACTTTGACCTGTTTTCTGTGTGTGTGTGTGTGTGTGTGTGTGTGTGTGTGTGTGTGTGTGTTAGGGGAGTACAGAGGGCCCAACTGTGATAGACACACTTTTCCACTGAGAGATTGACATTGAGAAAACAGTCAAGAATATGCAAACAATCTAGCCTGTAGATCTAGCTCTCATCAAGATATACATTTTATTAAATTAATCAACAGTAGCAGATATTGAGCTAATGTTTGGAGTGGTAATAGCTGAGGTATTTCCAAGATATACTCCAAACACAAACAGATCACACATGGTCTTTGTTTAAAACCTGACCGTGTGATCTGGTGGGCCATATACATTCCTTCAAGGAATGTTAGTTTTAAATAATCATGAGGGTTACATTTATAAGTGTGAGGAGAACAGTTACCATTGCACAGCCCCTTGCCCAACACTGAAAAAGGGAACAAGGACATACACACACAAAAAAATCATACTTGGCTTCTGATCCAGGGGAGATTATTGATAGTGGGTTCTTACCATGCTGTGGTAATAAACAGGTTGTTTGACACATGAAGTTGGAAGTGGCAGCAGTTACAATATTTATAATAATAAATAACGTAACTGTAGGGAAATGCAACAGTGGAAGCACCTAGTGAATCAGTCTTTATTATACAAACACACACACAGAAAGTGCACTCTCTTTTATCTCAACTGTCACAACCAGATGAAGTTTTTTTTATGCTGCTGAATCAGACCGTTAAACCTCCATGCAGTGCTTTGAGTCAGGACGTGCGGCAGTGAACGCACCCAGACCATTTTACACATGCATGTCCACATGCACGCTTTCACACACACAAAGAGAGGTCTTGCAATGCAAGCTACAGTTAAAAAGAATAAATTAAATCCGAAAATGACATCTGATTCTTCAGGACAGCAGGACTGCAGATGTTTGCATGTGTGTATTTTTGCTTGTGTGGGTTGTGGTGACTGTCTCTTGTTTCCTGTTGAAGAGGTTTCAAGAGAGGCCGACAAAAACCCAGTGAGAGAGTCTATTTTTGGTCACACACACAGAGAAAGAAAGATGAAGAGATGGCAAAGCTAAAAAAAAAGCTGTGCAATGAGGTGTTAAAAAAGGGCGAAACACTGAAAAAAAAGACGCTACAAAAGGAGAAATACAAAGTAGAATGTAATGCATCTTCTGCTTTTTGTCTTTTTTTAAAAGGCCAACACCCTGTTGGGACAAAATGTCAGAGGAAATGCTGTGGCCTCTGTAAGTCATTATTAGAAACAAGCTGCATTCACTGAAGAGATTAGCACAACATAAGAAAGCAGCTTAAAATAAAAATGTTTCTCAACAGAAACACTAAATATGTAGGACATTTTTCAGAACATGCTGTTTTTTTAATTTTCTCACTTCTGTTTTAATATTCTGGCAATATTAAAGTTCTCCAATAGGTTTTCCCTTTCTCTCTTTTCACAAGACTTTTAGCATCTGCTACAAACAAATACAACAAACAATACTGACATGGTTAGTTAATACAGTGCCATTATCTTCATAGAGTCAATCAAGAGTTTCAATCCAAGGCCTCACCAAACTACTCCCACACTAGAACCTTTGCCTCAGCAACAGCCAGGGCTGCAGCCCTCTCGGCCCACTGATACCCCTCAGCTGCCTCTTAAGTCCTACCAGCTAACGATGCTCAATAAGACTCCTTTAGCTAAATCATCATCATCAGGTTCGAAGATGGCTGCCATGAATAACACCAACAACCTTGTGGCTACAGCTCAGGGCAGCTGCCTCAACACTGAAGGTGCAGAACATGAACTACCTGGACTCAATGTCCCCTGCCTCCACTGGGATGGTGGTTGAACATCATACTGATGGGTTCTTCTGACATGCATTCCCTGCAATCCCTTACTACACATTTGGGTCTAAGGGGTCTTTCTGGCATTTTCCCTTGCCATCTGATCCAACTCACCGCCATCTCATCACCAAAACATTCAACGTGACTACAAAATGCCATGTGTACCTATGGACACCCTTATGTTTGAACGTGGTGTTCATGGACAAATCTTGACTAGCACAGAAGTCCAAAATAGAATACCACTCAGGTTCAGATTAAAAAGGTTGTTCCTCCCAGTTACACCACTAGGTTACACTATTGCTACCCACATGGGCATTGAAGTCCCATAGCAGAAGGTGAGGCTCCTTCCCCACCAGAAAGGTGTCATTCCATGTCCCAAGAGCCATCTTCAGCAGGCCAGGGTCAGAGTGCCAAGGCCCCAGCTTTGACCACCGCCCAATGCATCTGACATGTATGGCTCATCCTGCAGGTGGTGCCCCCACAGGAAGGCAAACCCATGTTGTTAATTCAGGCTGAGCCTAACCGGGGCCCATGGGTAGAGGCCCAATCACCAAGCACTTGCCAACAAGCCCCTCTCCCATCCTGGTTCCAGGGTGGGGCCCCGGTAACACACGTTTGGGCAACGGACAATGAGCTCCTTCTTGTCTTCTTGATGTTATCAGTAAAAATGGGGTAATAAATTCACAGAAATTGCCTGTACATACTTAGCTGATTACCAAGCAAGTAAAAGAAGAACAGCAGCCAATACAATGAGATTACTGCAGCCCACCTTTTAGTTCTTTTAAGCAAGAATGCAGTTCTTTATATTTTTATGTGTTTAATTGAGTTAAGCAATATGTTATTCTGTCTATGTTGCATGTATAGCGATGAGAGATGGATCAGTGGATTGAAGCTGTGCTCAGAGGAGTGCTCCTAATCTACCCTGTTGTGGTGAAGGAGCTGAGCCAAAAGGCAAAGCTCCTGATTTACTGGTCCATCTACATTTCAAACCTTACCTATGGTGAATACAAGTGGCTAAAATGAACTTCCTCTGTAGTGGCCAGACTTTGCTTTAGATATAAGTTGAGAAGCTTCATCGTGTAGGGTGAGCTCAGAGAAGAACTACTTCTCCTCCACATCAAAAAGAGTCAGCTAAGTTGATTTTGGCATCTAATTAGGATGCCTCCTGGACTCTTCCCTCTGGATGTTTTCCAGGGTCTGTTCCACTAGAAGGAGACCAAAGGAAACCCAGAACTTGCTGGAGGGATTATAAATCCTCTCTGGCCTTGGAACTCATTAGGATCACTCAGGAGAAGCTGGAGAGTGTCTCTGGGTTTCCCCCATGATCAGTTGCCTCTGTAATTTAATCACAGATATGCAAATGAAGATAGATAAATGAAATTATGTTATATTTTTGTCAAGAGAAAAAATAAGCAACTCAGCTCAATTGAAAAAAAGGCATTATTTTGGCCATCAGGTCCCCTAATTTATAAATATAGGCATTTGCAATGGTCGTAGAAAACCCCATATTGGTTGACCAGCAATAAAAATAGCATTGCATGAAAAAAATCAAAGTGGCTTTCATTTATCCTTCAGTAATGAATGGTGTCATACCTAAATGTAATACTTGTAAGTAAACATTAAAGTTTGGAAACCAAGAGCTAGATTATTATAACTACAACCCATTCTGCCAATGTGAATGCAGTTCTAATTCTACTACATTCAGCTCAACTTTCCATTCACAACAATTAAATTGGTCTACAGTCCTAGCACTTTTTCTACTAAGAATTAGTCTCTTTGACACATTGTCTTTTATGCCAACTTGATACAGCTTTATCAAATGTAAAAGCAAAGAGTTAAAAAAGGGACACAAAATTGCTGCATTACTGATAGAAAGTCACAGAGCTAAGTTGGTTTGTATGTGTGAAGTATGGGGCATAATAAAAAGCAAAATGCTTTAACCAATCATGCAGTTGTCCTTCAACTTGGCTTGTAACATATGGGCCCACTCTGAAACGCCACCTCACTCAGTCTCTGAATAACAAAAAGGAAAAGAGGACTAATTTTTTCGTAATTTAGTAATTTTGACAAAATACAACTAGTTTGTCAAAAGGGATTATTGTAGCATTTTTGGACAACAAGACTCAACAAGTTAATGAAAAAATAGAATCGACTAACAAATTCACACAAAAAACAATTTTCTGCCAGCATTCCTCTCAAATCATTTGCAGCTGTGTTGCTCATTACAATAAACAAAGTGTCAAATGCTCCTTTTTATTAAAGTGAACACAAGACTAATTTAAGGGGAAAAGCTAGGGTTCACAAAGGAAACTGATAACAGCCCATCGTGATAACCTTTATCTGTGAGTGCAGCTTTGGGTTTTGTCAAGCCAGCTTACACAAAGAGGGCATGACTATCAAGCAGCTAAAATTACTCCACAGTACAACCCTCTGGGAGACTAGCAACCCCTCCGTGGAAGCTAATGGAGATCTGACTAAAGGATCAAAAAACTCAGTTGGTGAGTGCATCTAGAATTTACCAAAACAATCTACTTTGGCCATTGTCTTTGTCATCCCTTGAATCAGCTCAGTCCAAATAAGCCGAGGCAGTCACTGGTATTTAATAAAACCATAAAACAAGAGGGCAGAGCTGATATAACCAACCAAAATATAAAAACGAGAATTTTTAACATTTGAAATGCTGATGTAGAAATTGTGCATGATTGATGAGCCTTTAAGGATGCAATATGTTTTAACAGAGATCGAACATTACATCCTAAATAGTCCAAACGCCTCTTCACCAGTTCTGCCAACATGTTGAGATGGTAAATATAGGTATTAGAGCCTGCTGTTTACTTATATAACTGACTTCAGATCTGTCTCTCCACTACTTTCTAATTCGCCAGTACCACTCTCCCTCTTCCACTTCCTAATTTTCTCCCCTTTTGCCCATCTTCATCCATCTTCCCTCATTTTTTCCATCTCTTTCTCACACTCGTATTGACCTACACACTGCCGCAGCTGTACCACATCAAGCCGAGGGCATAAATCAAAGCCCATACACACAAAAGTGGTCATCCCACACACTTGTGCACTCTCCTTAAGCCATTTCTGTTAGCAACGCTCCCCTCCGCACACACATCCATAACTCGTCCTCGTCTCCATTGCAGTGAACACCCACACAGATTTCTGCACTGGCAACGAGATGCAGATAAAAAGGAACATGGTGGGTTTTATTTCTAACAAAACATCCTTCAGGAAATCCACCGGAAACTGGGGGGACAACAAAAAGGTGTTACCTATTGGTGACCACACAAAGTGCAATAAATATCACTGGTTACACAAGCTGAAGCTGTACTGCTATTTTAGGAAGAAAATCAATTATATATTTATACAGTATAAATTTAGAAAACTGGAAGACATTTTGTAGGAAACAAGGTGAGGAGGAAATTATAGAAGTGAACTTGGAGGAGAAACAACAGAAAGATGATTTTGTGTAGCTAACAGCCTGAATGATCAGACTACAGTTTTGGTGCAACAAACACAAAAATCATCAACACACATAGAGTCCTTTGCTCTTTTGACCTATTCTCTCTGCCTGTGAGCCATACAGTAAATGAGAGAAAGGCAAACAGGAAGAGGAGGTGGAAAAAATGAGAGTATAAAACCTTATGTAATTGAGCCTGGAGGTAGAGAGGGTCAGACAAAAAACAGCAGAGGACAAAAAGAAAGTATTAAATTTAAAGAGATCTGAAAACACAAAGCTATGAAAACAACTTACAGACTTTAGCTTCATGTGATGGAGAAGAATTGTCTTCAAAAATGTCTGACAGTGCAAAAAAATTAAAAGCCACTATATGAAGCAATAGATATTTTTTCTTCCTTTTTCTTTGTTTCACATGTCTACTTCCCACAAGTCAAATAATCTCTCTTGCTTCACAAACAGCCTTTTGCTTGATCTTTCCTACAATTTTAAAAGTCATAATCAAAGCACAGCAATCCAAAACATCAAAATTTAAATTAAGTTAGCTTCTAGTTTAAGTGATTAAATTATAACATTTTGACAATGAAGTTATAAAGTAAATTTTTGTATATTCTTTGAAGTTTAAAAAGTTATACCAAAAGTATGCTAAAAACTAAGGCTAGTTAGCTTCATCTAGCTAGCTAGTTTGTTTTATGGATTCACTAGTTTTGTCTAACCAACTGCCAAGCTACTACCACACCAAATTTGAGCTTAATTTATGTATCATTGTGTTACAGAGGGCTATGGTAGGTTAGTGGTCAGTCTTGTAATCCCGAGGCCACAGGTTCAAGCCAAGGTTGTGACACAAAGGGCATCCAGCACAAAACATTTGCCAAATCTTTTGCACAAGTTTCCTAGCTGCAGTAACCTCTACAGGAGGAACAGCCAAAGAAAGTGATCTGTAAAACTGTGTTACAGTTGTTTTCTAACAGTACTTATCTGTAGTAACCATCTAAAATAGGGTTCACTCCAAAAGCTGTAGATGTACATCCAATAATTGCTTCCTGATAATCCCATCAAAATACATCAAGTGGTTCCTGAGATACTTTGCTAACAGACAGACAAATAAACACACACACACACACAGACAATTACATTATTGCCTACTTTTCATGGCAGCGGGTAATAGAAGTTCCAAGTGACACAACCACTATCGAGGACAATATTGCTTAATAAACTCAATGCTTTATGTTTTACTAAAGTCTTATCAAGATAATTAGAAATGTTTACTCATTAGTTGTCTGCAAACAGAAGCAAAGATTTGCAACTGAGAATAGATTGTAGTTCTGCATGATCTGCTGCAGATAAAATAGTGTAAACATCTCCTGATGTGTTTTATAAACCAACTCTCATGATTTCCAAGCTTGTGGGTGTAAAGTTCACAGATTAACTATAGTAAAAACCTGCAAGCTGTCTTAAATGTGATAAAGTAAACAATGAGTGTGCTAAAATGCCTTTTTAATTACTATCATATGGATGAAAGTATAAAACACCTATGCAGGACAGTAAATCACACTATCCTCTGCTATAATAATTAAAAAAACAAAAAAATCTGGACTTCTATTCTGTAGCTGAAGATGTTTTGCTACTCTTTCGAGGAGCTTTCTCAATTCAAAAACTAGAGAGTATGGAGTTCCAAGTTTTACACTGTACGAGATACTCCTTTATGTAAGCTAGATTCACATGCAATGTAAACTCACTCCCCTCACAATAAAGTCATTAGGGTCTTTGTTAGTCTGGTTTTAAAAAGAGATGCTTTGGTCACATGCATGAAGTTGTTAATTAACCCTCTGAAGCCATCAAAGAGAAAACAATGAAGAGGGGTAGAGAAGCCCTTGTATCTTTGGGTCAATTTGACCTGAGGGTTAAGGCTCTTTCACAAGACACCTCAGGTGGGACTATAGCTCTATTCGTACAGGATTAGTTTTACCTTGGGTCCACATGCTATTTGTAATAATTACAGAGATTGTCTGTGTTGTTAATCCCGTGCAAATCGGCCATGTCAGTAATTTGTAAAGTAAAAAGCCCTACTATATTTTGATGAACTCCGAGGTCCTGTAATAATACTAATTCAATGCAAATAGGCATCTCTGTGATTTGGACAGAAATGGGCGGCATCCGATACGTAATTAGGCGGTTTTTGTTGTCTGTGTGCATTTTTATTTGCTTTGGGCAAAGGAGGCTGCATTGGAGTCCAAAGCAACTTTTTGTGTCCAGGGCCAGCAAAACCCAATCAACATGTAACGGTCGTCATAAAAAATAAAAGGCTGAAGAAAAGAAGTAAAATCACATGAAAATGGTGGCTCACATCATGCATTGCTCTGTGCAGTAAGAATAATTTTCTTCTGTTTGTAGCCTACAATACAGCTGGCTTTCGCTGGCAGGAACACAGCACTGAGCTGTGGCCTCGTCTGAAAAGTAGTTTTAACATCAACTCACATAAGTGGATGTTATTCAATATGCAGTGCATTAACATCATATCCAGAAGATTTTTCAGTAAAATCTCAGGCTTTGGTTTTTGTGCGAATGTGCCACATAAAAAGCAGACATGGGGTAGTAATTTATTTATTACATGTGGTCCCTACATAAAACTAATCCTGTGGGAATAGGGCTTCAGATGCCTTCTGGTCACCTTGGTGTGATTTCTGAATGGACCAAGGTAGAGGATTAAAGCCAACCAACCCCTGATGCACCTTTGTGCCACAAAGCAAGGTAGTAACAAAGGTGAAACAGTTGACATGTAAAAAAATAAGATGGCTTTGCATTTAGCTGAAAAGATTTTGACGATATACCTTTTCTGCAAGCACCCAACAGATTCATTTCGGAGAAGAATTCTCTACTTTTTTTGTCTTCTTAAACTAGCAGTATATCCTTAACAATGGCAAGTTGGGGTGAAAGCAAATTTGTCTATTTCTAGCTCTTCGTGTTGAACACGAAAAGGAAAAAAAAACTTTGACAATGATATGACAAAGTTGCCAGTCACACATTTAATGCATACTACAACATGTAAAAGCAAATAAGTTCTGCTCTATGTCTTTGGTTCCACACTGCCCACTTCATTTCTGAAAGTTCACGTCTGTGCAGGGTCATAGCCGGCTCGATCTGTGATCTTTGAATGACCAGAGGGAGTTTAAAGATGGACTGGACAGAGCAGCCATTTTGCAGAACTTTTTATGAAGGAACCTTTAGAGTGAAACTCACTGGGTATCAGACTTTATGCTCCATTGTATATTTTAGAAAGCTGAAATCTGAGACCTCCTTCTCTGTTTAGTGTTGGTTTCTCTCTTTTGACATAGATGGCTTTACTAACCCCCCTCTCAAACCATCTGTCTTCTCAGTCCAAAATATGAACATTTTGGTCCTCAAAAAAGTGTCCCTTATCCTTGAGGTGTAGGTGCACAGCTGAGTCTTGTTCTCAAGAGCTGGCTCTCCTTTGTTGAACTGTGAGTCTGTGGAGAGGCTAGTTTCTCTGATATAGAGGACTGGATATTCCTCGCTGCACTGAATTGCAGACACTATACTGCTCAGTTTGTGTTTGGGTGTTTTGTTCGTAAGATGGACCAGCCTCTGTCTAAGAGTCATGTTGGGTTTGGAATGCACTGGGATGCTGGGTTTGGAAACAAACCTTCTGAGGTTCTCAGATAGTCCAGCAACTTAAGGGATGACAATGTTTTTCTTTTTCTCCTTGTTTCATTCTGTAACATATTTTTTAGATTTCCTCACTGACTTGACAAAAGCTAGTTAAGATTTCTACATGTTTGAAGAGCTTTTTTGATGTGCTTCTGTGTCTTTTCCTTCCCTTCTATCCTCGTGGTAACAGCCCAGTCGTGTAAAGTTCTAATGACAGAAAGTTTGTGTGGGTGATGAGAGTCAAACAGAAGGTACTGATCTGTGTGGGTTAGTTTCCTGTAGACCTCAATGTTGAGGCTTCCATCTCTTTTGATGTGCACCAAACAGTCCAAAAAAGGCAGCTTATCATCGTAAGAATCTACACTAGCGTATTCCACACTCTCAGGCTATTTGAAGTGAGAAAACTCGCTGGATGGAAAGTGAAACGTCTTCAACTACAGAACTGAAGTCCAGTTGTTGTTTTTTTTTTGTTTGTTTTTTTTTTATTGGTTTGGATTTACCATGTCCTGGATGACTGAGAATCTACACCAGCACACTGCTACAATAATGAATCAATTATCTGAATGTAATACACATAGTTGATTTTAAATTGTTTGTTGAGTTGCAGTTTGTTTGTGGGATTGATGGCAATAAAATAAAATAAAAACAAAAAATCATTAACAGTCAAAAATAACCCCAACAGCAAACAAATCTAAAAGAACATTTTGACATTAGTTTTTTTTTTTTTTACTCTCTTTCTTTGTATTTCAGTCAAGTAGGGGATTAGACAACAAACTCATAAACAAAACTAAAATTACAAACCGTAATTACACCAAGTGCTTTATGATGTAGCGTCATGCTTGCAAAAGACATCTTCAGCCTCCTTTCTTGCCCCCACTTCAGCTGCAAAAACTTGCAAGATACTCCTGATAACATCAGTGGGGGTTAATAGTCCTTTTTGTCCCATCGGACTCCAGGAAGAAAAAAACTCAAAAGGAAAAACTCTGCATCTCTGCTAAAGATTAAAAATCCCAAATTTCTTGATTGGAAATATTTAAACTATTGTATGTCCTATTCAGTTCTAAACTGTTGATTTTTGCAGTTTTTGAGAAAGGAGAGGACATGCTATCTTTTTTGTAAGCTGTACAGTTTGAAAAAGTCAGAGTTTTTAAGCAAAACTTGTGACTTATAGCTTGTAATTAATGATTTTATGTAACAACCCATGGGTTAATGGTTAATTAGTGCGGTGGCTGCCCTATTGGTGAAGAAACAGGTCTAAAGACACCTTCTTTTCTTTGTTTTTTAAAGCTAAGAGGCAAGCGATCTCTTCCTCCTCGTCCAGTAACGTCATGACTGAAATTTGTCACGGGAGAATTTTAGGCAATCTGTACGCTCGAGTATGAAGTCTCAACTGTCCGGGTACGGTATGAGGGGCCCTTAAGTGTGAAACGACAAATATAAAATTAAACAAAAACTAAACAATAAAAATGAACTCCTCCAGCACAGAACGTGCGCATCCATAAAAAACATCTTCGCCACTGTTTTTAGTCTTCTACTGAGTGATTTGGCGCATACAAAATAAATAAATGACTGAATATTTCTAAAAATTACAATGTCTCATAATCAGAACAAGAAGATAAAGGGAAACTATGCCTTCCAGAAAGAGCTTATAAATTATTTGACAAGAAAACAAGCATGTTTACCTTATCGGGTTTCAGTACGGTGCGCAGGTTAACAATATTACCGGGGGTGCTAAAGACGCATTCTGAAAGTTTGCTTGTTGCCGTTGTGTACAGATATTTTCTGCCATTTGAGATGACAAAAAAAGTCCAGACGTCACCTGCGTGAATATATCGCCCATCGTCATTTATTGGACTGACGAATATCGGTTGAAAAAGTTTTATATATTGCCCAACCTTAACATAGACATGTTCTATATTGCAGCCGACAACAAAACATTTTCCTTTTCCAGCAGACATTGTGAAGCGGTAAAAAGAGCAGAACTAAGGTGATGGTCTTCTTGTAATGAAGTGGGTGGAGCTCCACTTGGGTTGCTAGTTGAGGGGCTGGGCTTGGCTTGGGGTTGCTAGGTAACGGGGATTGTGAACCTTATACTTTTTTTTAAAACCACATGGTATCAAAACTGGTTTGGAATATAAATAATTTGCCTTAGTATTAGTATCAGTTTAAAATTTTAATATCATGACAACTCTTTTTTTTTTGTTTTGTCATTTTCTAAAATACAATGCTTTCTAGAGTGTCATATTACGGTTATGCTGTATATTCTCTGAAAATATCCAACTTTTGTTGTTATATCATTGAGGTTTTTTAAAGCTGTTGCAGTTTAGAAAGTATTCCCAATTAGATCACGTTTTTGTTGCTTTGCTTGTCCAATGTTGTGTTTTGTACCTAGGGACCCCCAGATCAATTGAATATAAGCAAAAGGACAAACAGGAAATGTGATGGTGAAACTGTAGATAAAAATGCAACAAAGCCTTGCACTAGAGAGCAATGGGGTTTATGACAGATGCATCTTAGCAGAGAGAGCCATTTGTCAATCTAAAAACAAATTTTCATACTGAAACTACAGCTGACATAAATAAAAACTGTATAGTGCAACTGGACAGGTTAACTATTCTGTTTGCTTAATTATGCCTGTCTTTCCATTACTTGTATGAAAATGGCAAAGTAAAATAAAAATAAACAACTATTTTTCTCACACACTTTATTTATATAAATAAATGAATGACTGATGGACTTTAACATCTTTTAACTGTGTTTTCGCTTTGCGTAATTTTACATGACAGTAAAATTTATGATTTTCGCAACAATCAAAACACAGACAGAAACACAGAATTGGACGTTAAAAACAAAATTCACTGTTAAATGCAAAATGTTGCAGATTTTGTTAAAAAAAACAGATATGATCTAATAAATTAGGGTTTTCGTTAATTATCCTAGTGTTTTTCACACAATAAACAAAAGATTGTTAATCGCCTGCAGCCTCCAGTCTTTATGATATTACAAAAATAAGAGACTGCAGCTTCCCTATGATCATTATTGGTGAGTCAGATAGGACATAATTACAATTCAACACAATAGTCGTACATTAAATTTAATGTAACAAATACGAGCTATAAAGCAATTTTGTTTCATATATAATACACTTATTTTACTAAATGAAGGACTGTTTCTTTACTCTCAAACAAAACAAAACTTTATTTTACAAGATTGGAAAGTTTTTATTCATAAATAACCTACAGGCAGATTCTTAAGAACTTTACTAAAGTATTAAATGTTTTGTTGAACTGAAACACTTCATGCTAGTTTTTTAAAACTTGTCAAGATTCATAAATTTTAGTTAGTCATTGTTGGGAAAAAACCTTGCACGTCTGTTTTTCACCACTTTCATTTGTTTTGGGTTAATTTTGTTTTTGGTAGAAATCAACTCTTTTAGTCCTCCTTCACATCTGTCTGCGGTTTTATGGACTACTATCCAATGAAAAGAGTTCAAAAGAGCTTGCATTATTTTATTTTAAAAGTCATTTTTTTATTTCCTGAAAAGTTGCATCTTTGTAGATACAAGGATTACACCCAACACAGACAATATTCTCCTATGCAAATAATAACATTTTATTAATCCACCATGCAAGATGCAAGATTAATTTAGAAAATTTCAGATTTATTAGAAATTCTATGTCCTTTCGAGCTGCCAAAATGTTTATGCACTCAGTGATTCTTTCTCACTTCACATATTGTCTAACAAGCTGGTCTCAAAATAACCCCACCTCTCTGAAACCGTTAGTCTTTATACAAGCAGACATGGAAAGTACTTGATAAGAACCCAAAACTCTTTAATCACAGCTTCATTCTATCAAAATACAATATTTTAAGTTGGGACAATCTTATTAAGTACACGAATCTCTGTCAGACATACAAAATCCTACATGAGATGGTCCCACCTCCTCTTAGTGATTTTATCAGTCGAAGAACATCTACACATAGAACCACTCGAGGAGTGTCCCGGGGTGACTGTATTAATCCATTAAGAAAAGGGGCCTTTAGTCAGTCAGCTTTTCTGGTAAAGCTTCTCGTGAATGGAATACAATTCCAACAACAATTAGAGACATTAACACGTATAAATTATTTTGCGCTCATCTTAAACAATGGCTGATCAGTAGTCAGATTTGTCAGCATTAAACCCCTGCCGCTGACATAATGTGTTTCACTTGTGAATGTGTGATTCTCTTTTGACCCAGTGTGAACCAAGTGTTTTTATGATTTTATCAGCATTGTTTGTTAGATTATCATGCATTTACAAAATGTTTTAATCTGTTTTAATAATGTTTGATACTCAGTGATGATTTTATGCTTTTCATGTTTTGCTACTGCTGCGTGTGCTTAAAGAATAGCTATGCTGATCCTCAGAACTACTTCTACTTGTGTCTTACTGTTTTCTGCCATCATTGTTGCTTATGAACTAACACTGTCTTAATATGTCGTTCTTAATTGTTGATGATTCTTTTGCTTAACATTCCATGTTTTCTTAGGGTGCCATTGTACAATTGGCCACCAGGACTACAGATGAAAACTAGCCCCTGGCTAACTCTGGCATGTTACAGCTGTACTGTTATTAATATGCACTGTCCTGTTAAAAATAAAATTGAATGGATAAGGTGGAAAAATGTGATTTGATCAAAAATCATGGACTTCTAGAAACATAAAAATGGAAGACGTGGAAAACTGAACTACTGAACTGTAAACAAATGAAATGGATTAATTTTATTTGTAAATGGGTCCTTGTTATTTTTATTTTAAGCTTGAACAGAAGTGAAACTGCCCATGTGAAAAAAGTAGAGCGAAAAAACAAAATTTATGTATACTGTGTGTATAAATTAATATATACATAACAGCCCTATTTAAAGTAACCTATGAGATCTTGTCTTTATGTGTTTTCCTCCTGCAAATGAGAATAAAACTAGAGATGAACAATATTAGAAAAAGAATATAAATATTTTTGTTGAATATCACAATGACAATTTTAGTTGTGATGAACCCACATTTTCTTCACTCCACTTTTTTCCTTCTGCCAGTGTTTCAACATTTCAATCACTATCTTCTAAATCAGCTAAGGGCATTTAGGGCCGTGGGGTTTGTGTTTAGGATTTATTTATTGCAATCTTTTGTGATATTGATAATGCACACACAGATATTGTGATTATGATAAATTTAATATACTGAATAAAACCAATAATTTAAACAAACTTGTTTAAGGGTAAAGTCAAATACTAAAAGATTTTCTTCACAAAACTTGTCAAGCAAATTAATGTTTAATCAGTAGAGTCTGAGGGATGAGTTTCACACAAGGACCCAATAAAAAGATCTCCAAGATAAAATTAATTTTGAAAACACAATAATGAAATGGCAATCTTCTTAACTCACAGGAACCTACATTATAAATGTTTTACTATGTTCTGTAAGGGAGTAACATAAGAGATAGAATTAGAACCAGTTATGCCACAAATAAAAAAAAACTCTTCTATGAACTCAACCATATTTAATTACACCAACAGAGTGAAATGGGGATGACACACGTCGTTGTCTGAAAACTATCACACCATCTGTATAATTATTTAGGGCGTCAAGACTAAGGAAGTGAATTAATCTAATGATGCCACAATGTCATGTCATAGTTAATAGGGAGTAGCACCTTCTTAACAAGTGTGCTAACAGACTTCAGCGCTAACAGGGGTGGTAATAGACAGGGGGCAAAATCAGCCAAAGCAAATTACACAAAAGAAACAGACTGATGCTGCTTGGCAATAAACCACACACACACACATTTAAAGTCTACAGCTAAACACACCTACTATAGGGGTGCTCAAACAAAAGGACACAAATGCACTAATCAGCTCAAGTTCCTGTCACTCTAATATAGTTCTGGAGCTTATTACAAGTCTGAACTTTGTCATATGATTAAAGGTACACACAATGTAGAAAGTATATAAACATACTAACAGTCATGTAAAAGTAATATAAATGGTACTGTAGTCTGTTAAACCAAAACTTCAGCAAAAAGAAGATTTTATTTTAGAAGTTGCGAACATTATTTATGTGTTCATTTTTTCACATTTAAGTGAAGCTTTTAAGTATCCAAAGAAGAAAAAGTAACCATAAACACTTGAAAATTACAAAATATGTTGAAGGCATTCACACTATCATAACCATGATGGATGCACTATGGCATCCACATGCCCTCCTCACATTGTGTTGCTGTCTGATGAGCTTTCCCGATCAATACTGGACTGATACCTGACGCCAATATTTCCTGAGAACAAACGAGGCTTTATGGGACACTGTCTCCATGCCGACAAGGGTTGCCGGGTATTCCTCGTCTACTATTACATGCTCTGTGTTTTACAGCTGTCTGTAAGTGCAGTTAAATAGTAATAATCTCAACATGCACATATCTTTACTTCTGCCACTAAAATAATGTATTCCCTTTTGCACCAGTCTAAGCTTTATGGGAGAGTGACGAAGAGAAAGCCACTGCTGAAGAAAACTGAACAATCTAGACAAACTCGAGTCAAGATTTAATCTGAGACTCCAGTCTAGATTTAATAAGCTTAGACTGGTAAAGAACCCAGGCAACAGTTGTATGCACAATCTTTCTCATCTCACCTGCTGAAGCTTGTAGCTCCTTCAGAGTGCTCACAAGTTTCTTGGTGGCCTCTCTCACTATTCTCTTTCTTGTACAGTGACTCAGTTTGTGAATATGGTCTGCCCTTTTTAGAGTTATACATAACCCAAATGCCTTCCACTTCTTGATGACAAATTTAACCAAACTCCTGAGGATGTTTCGGGCTTTGGAAATTCTTTTGTATCCATCCCCTGACTTGTACTTTTCAAGAATCCTTTCTCTGAGTTGAATTAGGACATTCACTTTAAATATTTATGCAGTCACTTATATTACATTACATATTTCTATTTAATTGGCATTACTTTGCAGAAACTTGATTTCCCTTTGACACTGAAACTTTTATTTTGTAAAGAAGACACATTTATATTGACCATGATGGATTTATGACAGCAATAAAAGCAAAAAACATCCAAGGGGGTGAATACTTTTTATACACACTGCACATATCTTTTTTAATCACATTTAAACATGTTTGTGATTTGGTACCTAAACAAAGATAGTCATTGTTAACATTAAAGCAAAAGTTCAGTGAGGTACTGCAGAAAGGTTATGATAGGTTAAAAGATTATACCTGTTGTAAAACAATTGCAGTTTGGAAAAATAGGTTGTAATTCTGACCAGACTGACAAGCTAACGGCTAGTCTGAGCAAGAACAAGACTGTCTGCAAAAAATTTCCCACAGATTCCTTTGATCCATTCAGCTCATCTGACAATGGTATATTTTGGCTGTATGTTTGTGTCCATGTGCCAGTAAGACGCTAATATGAAGCAATCAATACCAGAGTCCAGAGGCCAATAAGCAGCTACCAGAAGCCCAATAAGAAAGAAAATTGTTATTGAGTGATCACATCCTTTATCAGAGATTCAAAGACAAGTCATCATGATGACAGTTAAAGAGAAATGACGCCAGAAACCAGATCAGGAGTCAGCTGTCCTCAACAGACAAAAGTTCAGATAATATCAGAACTCTGATCTAAATGCTGATAAAGTGAAACTAAAAAGAAAAACACAGAGAAAAGTCTGGAGACCTCTGGAAAACTATTCCCATATATATATATATATATATATATATATATATATATATATATATATATATATACATATATATATGTGTGTGTGTGTTGGACCTCAGATGTCCTTCCAATTACATCAAATTCATGTCAACAGCACATCCATCTTTTAGTCAAATTGTTCAATTCTATTTTAGCTGTTAAATAACTAAACAGGTCAAGATTTTAATCAGGGTTCTTTGTTATTTCACAATGAACAAATAATGTATGACATTTTAAAACATTTTTGACTAAGAGCATTATCTAAATCTGAACATTTTATAGCTCCTTGCTTTCCTAATGCTCATTTTCTTACCTTGGAAAATTCAGGTTTTGGCAATAATAATGTTCAGAAAAGCTCTCAAAGTTCGAACCTTTTCAAATGTAAAAAAAAACAACAAAAAAAAAAACATTACATTCTCTACTGATGCTCTTTAATACCTGACCTTGTCAAAATAAATATTTCTAAAGCACCTCAGAACTTAGAAACCCTGTTAAAAAAATAAAATACTACAAAGACACACATTCACTCCATGTTTTCCTACCTTGGCCCTCATCTGACCCGAGGTTGACACTTTGCGAATTAACTTGTGTGATGTCTCTTCTTGTTCTCCATCACTGTCTGATGATTCTTCAGCTGCTTCTCCAGCCTGGAACAAGAAAGGAAACACTTACAGAAGAAAATCATGCCGGGTCCCTCAGTCACCAAACAATTTAACACCTTGAAATGTAGTGAAAGTAGTTTCCTAGATCATGTCGGGAACGGCCAAAGAAAACTGCATCTCCTCCAATAGTTTGGTTACCAGGCAATGAGTTTCACCCCAAGATTTTACATGAAGTAGAATTACACACAACTACTTAACCTTTGCATTACTATCGGTTTTTGGTGATAAAAAAGATATCTTTTTTTTTTCAAAACCTAACTAATTAGTTTATTTGCTAAACCTTATAAAACAAGAACATAAAAATAGTAATGACACTGTAAATGAAAGCACTAAAAACTAACCCTAACCCTACACGAATAAGCCAAATGCGACCTGACAAAATGTTTTATGATCAGACCAGATAAAGATTGCATTTTCTCACCAAAATGACAAGAAGTACATTTGGCAGAGCCAAGGTGAGGCTTTCAAACCTAAGAACACTGTACCAACAGCCAAGCATGGTGGTAGTAACATATGGCTGTTGTACTGGTGCTATGCACAAAGTGGATGAAAAAATTAGTTCTACCTCCAAAGTCTTCAGTTTCACCTTAAATCAACAACTAGTTGGTTAAACCTTGGGCAAACTTTGGTGTTCCAACAGTACAATGATCCCAAACACAGATCAAACTGGTTTCTGATTTGGTAAAGCAAGCTTCTGGAATGGGCTTCAGTGGAAGAATGGATTCCCAATTGAAAATTTGCAGAATAGGCTGGATGTCACTGAATGTCACTGCCTGGAAACCAAATGAACCCTACCCATTGTGCCAAGAAGAGTTGTCTAATAACCAACCAGAATTATACCAGAGGTTTGTTGATGGATATAAAAAGTGTGTAGTTGAGGTTTATCTTGCTAAATGGTATTTCACCAAAAATTTGTATATTTTTGAGTATAATTACGACCCTGTGTGGATTAGAGAAAATCCATAGTAAATTTAAATTAGTGCATCACATTCTTGTTTTTAAAATCAATTAAATTGTATGTTATATAATAATTCAGCCTTGATAAAAAATTAATAAAACAGCCCAATTGTTACAACTCCTCAACTAAAATGACATTCATGCCTGTGATGAGTGGATGTAAACTGTTGTGGCAGTTCTAATAGGAGACAACGGAAAAACTTGTGAACTTAATTATAGTGACTGTGAAGACGCCATGACAGAGTATGGTTCAGTCTCGTTCTTCTACATTTCTGTTTAACAGCCTCTTCTGCCCTACACTGTCACAACAGTGCCACCGAATGAGAAGAAGTAAAAATGGCAACAGAACAGAACACAAATGAATCCATTGTGCAATCCCAAGAACACAACATTTACGGTTACCCAAACAAACACCCTCGTTCAATTTAAAGCTGAACTGACAAGTGTTTTGAAGCCAACATCAGTTGAAAGAAAAACATAAAATTTGCTTGTAACATTAAAAAAAATAAAAAACTATACTGTTTTTTTTAATATATACTGAACATTGAAGAAACCACTTGAATGTTCCCGTTTTTTTTTTTATACATGATTCAGAGCAGTTTGTTATTGATGAAAAAATATAAACAATCCATGTGTGATTGAACAAATGTCACAGTCTGAAACCGCTGTTGATTAGTTTACTCTGGTGTGAGAGTTTATAAACGCTACTCTGAAGCACGCTTACATTTTTAATGAGTTAGCATCCATTTAGCAACGAGTTAGCAACGTTAGCGCTCTCCT
Organism: Kryptolebias marmoratus; assembly: GCF_001649575.2. Lineage (NCBI taxonomy): Eukaryota > Metazoa > Chordata > Actinopteri > Cyprinodontiformes > Rivulidae > Kryptolebias > Kryptolebias marmoratus. Next base: position 24,011,767 of record NC_051436.1, read on the forward strand.
GCCATTGTTATTGATTTTTAGTTTCATGGGCTAATGTCATAACAGTGATCGGGGGTAATTGGTTCTCATCGTTCCACGTTCCAAACTTGGTTGTTATGCTCGTTGTTTGGTGGCCATAACGGTCCTTTTGATCATTAGAATCTGAATCTGAAGAGCTTTCATCTGATTCCAGAGATCCAGACGTCAGTTCAGGTTCATACTGGTGTGTTTGAATATCCATTACTCCCGCAACGTCTTCCGGCATTTCTTCATATTCAAAAAAGGCTTCTTCTTCTATTTCCACTTGTAAACAACATTCTTCATTCTCCAGCACTGTTTTAGAGACCAGCTGGGACACAGCACACATCATGAACTCAACTCCACCCCACAAATCACCGACTTTGGAAATCATAGACTAAAATGCTAAAAACAAGTTATTTAAGTTTTAGGTCAGAAAAATGGATCCCTAGAATGTTGTGTGGGTGTGTTTGATGAAATAACATTCATGAAATTTCAATTTTTTTTAATTTGATTTCAGATCTCCATTAAGCAAAAGTAGTGTTTTCTCAGAATAATTAATATTATTGAAATCCAAAATAAAATGTCTTTCAGTTGGCAGAAGTGCAATTAAATGCAAATAAAGTCTTCTTCATAAAACACAAAACACTCTCAAACTACAACTGAAATTAGCTTGAAAGCACAAGATTTTTGCTCACATTCTTTTACTTCTTTTCACAATCATTTTTTTTTTCAACCATTTTATTTGGTTAAATTTTTGTCCATGGTGGTGCGTGTCTTTCCCCTTGCGGAACAGTTTGTTTTGCTGTACATTTTGGGATGAGGGGTTCCTCTGCTCTGTCAGTACTTTGGTGTTTAATTTTAGCAAAGCAAAAGTCAAGCTGCATTCCATCTATACCCCTCACTGAAGACGAATAAACTCAGTCCAATTTGCTGCTGTAATGAGAAAGGATAGCTATACTGGGTCGCCCCTTTTCCCACATGAAAGGCTTCTTTACAGACCATCGCTCCAACAGTGACTTTTGTCGGATTAGCTCCTCTCTTTTTGTGTGTAAAGTGCACTTTTGGCTTGTTGTAGAACCACCTTTTCTCTAACACAGTTGTACTGTCCATTGTTCTTAGGGGGAGGTAGGATGTCCAGTTTTGTCCTCCTTGGTCTTCCTCTGATATGCTGAAACAGTGGTTTCCAAGGTCATTGTGTAGCTTGTATGGTGTCTTTTAGAACTCTTTTGAAGTGTTCCACACATCAGTTTGCTTGAGGATGGTATACACTTGTTCAGTAAAGCTCTCTAAGGTGTCTTTTAGTGAGAACCACACCCTGGTGTTCTTCATGAGTCAGGTGCATAACCTTTTTTCTCAGAGGTTTGGTAATTAGCGAATAATTTGACATAATTTTGTAAGTTCTTCACATTCAGCTTTAAAATCAGGAAGTAAAAGTGCAGTCCGGAGGAGAAATTTCAGGTTTTGCTGTGATCAACGCCTGTTCAGTATCTGCACTTGTATTGTTTACTTGAACCTTGTGGATGAAACCTTTAACACATTCAAGACGGTGGGCTGAAGCAGAATTAACTTAATCACCATGCATGTTTTTGTGTTAGTGGGAAGTTATTTTACACCATCCTCTTTAACAAAAGTCACTTCTCCACCAATAATGTTATTCTGCAGTGCTTTAATCAGGTCCAGGCCCAGTAGTGATGATCAAGACTTAAGTACCGAATAATGCTTGAATTTTGCTGTTTTGATTTGCTTTGATTGCTACTCCTGCTGTAGTTACAGGCAGCCAATGACAGGTAGGCATATGTGACTAGTCTAACTTTGAGTGCTGTCAGTAGGCATTGTGCAAAATGTTGCCTGTATACAGTTTCTGGGAAAATAGATACAGAAATTCTAGCATGTACAAATAACTCCAGGACCTGGAAGTTTCCTTGTGGTGCTTCAGTGTTAATTTTGCATGTGATTTTATCAAATGCTGTAGTCATCATCTTAAGATCATTCATTGACAGTATTGCTAACTCGGAAACAACCACTTCTCTCACCACCACTTCACTGGCAGTTGCATACTTTAGCAAATGTTCTTTTTTTCTGGAGTTATTACAATTACTTCAGAAGCAGGACAGCTTTTATCATTAACCAGGTGTTTATTTGATCCACATCTGAAGCGCTGACGTTGCTGTTTGTGTCCCTTTTTTCCTCAAAAACAAGCATTTGCAGCATTTACAGCACAGGTGTAGACCGTATCTGCACTTGCAGCTGAGAGCAGTGTAGCCTTTTTACTGCTGCTTCCACTTGACATGCGATAGTTAGCTTTGTCAACAGTAACTTATCTTTCATGGGACTGAGATAAGCATTAGAAAAAGCTGATCTCTTATGAGTTCATTTTCCATCAGTCCAGAACGCACACAATAAACTAGAGTTCTAAACTCAGCCATATATAAGGTAGTGGTTTCATTGACATGCTGCACACAATGTCTAAATGTGTCTGCACACCAGTATAACTTTGCATCCACTGTGCCAGCCCAAGAAGACAACATAAATGTCTAACTGCAACTCTATAACTCAGTGGTTCCCTAAATTTTTCTTCTGGGTCCCCATATGGATTACAATAAAATCCAGCCCTCCCCCACCGAAAAAGAAGAAAAAAAGAGAAAAAAATCAACTGGGCACACACATCGTTCAAACAGACATAAACCTATACACATATTTTGTTTTCAAACTCCACTGAAGTTTATTTCACACTTCAGGTTGCAACAAAACAAACTACAAACCATCTTTACAGTGAAAAACTTTTGTGTAACAGTTTTTTTTTTTTAGTTTTATACTGTAGAAGAGTATTCTTTGCTGTCAGTGTTATTTCAAACATATTTCTTCTTTTTTATTTGTAATAATATTCAACTTTGCTATCATCAATACATTTAAAAAAAGCCTCTGTGCAAAATGGGGTTAAAAACCTGTCCATTATGCTTAGTCAGGCACTGTTTTTTTTTTTTTCATCCATACCGCTTCCTGCGCCCCCCTGCAGTCTAACTGCAGTCAGAGCTTTACAGAGCTCACATTGAGTTGTCTTTCCTGTCCTCTCAAACCCCAGTCTGTTGAGACAAATGGTCCATCCTGAGCCTAGTTCTGCTGGAGGTTTCTTCCTGGTAAAATGGAGTTATTCCTTTCCACGGTCACCAACATGCTGCTCAGAATGACGAGGATTACAACAAGGTGAAGTTTCGATGCAAGCTGCTTGCTTCCTTAGATAGGCAACTTTTACAACTTGGCATTTCATAATGTACAGTATGTGAATGTAGTGTATTATAATAGGAAGCAGGGTTCGTACACTTTTCCCGGTGTAAAGTTCAAGCACTTTTCAAGCATTTTCAAGCTCAATTTTCAAACTTTTCCAGCACCACACTTTGGAGATAAAACAATACGTTTAAACTCAAGAAGACAGTTTTGATTCACTATCAAACAAAATTATTCATTACTGTTATTTCTATTGTCTTGTGATAGTATTCTACATAGCAGTGACAAAGTAAAATAAAATAGAACCAAGTTTTATGTTTTGAAATGTCTCCCACAAACACCCTCTACACCTGGCTAGTGTAGAACAAACAGTAATTTAACAAAAAAACCTCCAAATTCAGTTCACTCTGAGCGGCAGTGAGGCTTTGAGACTTCATCGAAGGCAAAATGGCCGCTCCCTTATTTTTGTGCCTATAACATAAAAATCTAAAATAAACATTTTTAATTTAACTTTTAGAATGTTCTTTATTACAAAACTGTGCAGTTATAATATCAAGCACTTTTATGGACTTTATACAGAAATTAAGCACTTTTCAAACCTTGGAAACACCTTGTTAAAGTTCAAGCATTTTCAAGGATTTCAAGCACCTGTACAAAGCCTGATGAGGAGAATTTCCTGTATTTAATTTGGAATTTGAATTAGATTTATAATTTGGACTTTTTTATAGTGCCCTAAGATGACTTTGCTTGTGAATTGGCATTACGGCTGCACAATATTAGAAACATTTGGGATGTGTGACATTATTATTTAATATTGCAATGACAATATCAAGTGCAATAAAGCCGCATTTTCCTCACTTTCTCTTCTGTCATCCCTACCATCTAAATCAAGTGTGGGCATCAAGGACAGGGAGAGTTCATTGGATTGAGCAAATACATTATTAGCATCCAAAACATGAATGCATGGTACTTGAAATATAATGGCCTGTGATTTATTCTACTCCAAGAAGTTCTTTGCAATATTGATATTGAACTCACTGATATTGGGATGTTGATAAATTTGCAATATATTGTGAAGCCCTAATTGGCGCTATATAAATTAACTGACCTGAGTTGAAGTGAATAGGTAAAACAGATCAGAAACTGAGCTGTGCATGCCAATTTCTGTTAAGATGACAATGAGATTACAAAAACACATCTTTTAAAAATCAAATCATTGTTGCTCATTGTCATATCTAGCCTTTAGTTAAATTTGATTTTCAGTTTAAGTTGTGGAACCAACGTGTAAATTCCCAAACAGAGAGGAAGAATTTCTAACCAAACTGTACTTTTACAGACATTTTGCAACATTAAAACAAACTGAACAGATACTCACATTCTCAGACCTTTCTGAGTCGCCTTGGGGCGACCCCAGAGACTCACCAGCCACATACAGGACGTTTGGGTTCAGTTTGGATGCCATGAAGTACAGGGAAGAACAGCAGGACAAGATGAAAAGAAGATTGTGACAGACGTGAATGAGAAGTTGCAGAGAAAGAAGAAAAGACAGAGGAGATTTGGTGAGGTGAAAGCCTGGTTGATTTGGTGAGGAGAGGATGATGATTGGGTAGGGGGGAGGTGGGTAAAAAGGCTGGGATGCCACAGTCCTCCTTATGTGGATCTCTCTGTCCCAACTCTGGAAAAGATGAAGGAATAAATTATTGATTGGAAGAGAAAAGCTTTCAGGATATTACTTTTTCTTTCTTTTCTAGGAGAATGTTTTACAATTTGCTGCATTTCCCAACTGTCATAAATTTTCCTGTCCTGCTATTCAGTCAGTCTTTTCTTTTTCGCAGTTCCTCTCCGTTCTTCCTGAGTTTGTGTGAAAGCACGCTCTGTGGTTTTAAAGCAGATCGTTGTTGCAGTTTGAGCAGAGTCATGAAGTAGAAGTGATAGCGATTATAGTGATGGTATGTCTCGTTATAAATAAAATAAAACGTGCACTGGATCAGACAGCAATCCAGGCGATGAGATATCTGCGAGTCAAGAAGGAAAAAACGCACGAGCTTTTTGTTGTTGTTCTTTGCACGCGAGCAGCCGTTACACCGTTCTGGTCTGAACGAGCGCTTTTAAGTCATAAAACACCAAAACAAAAACAAAAATCGCTGTTTGTCCGCTTGGCGCGTGAGCTACATCGATATACACTTCACCGAACTTAACTACAAATATTTAAAGCTGACTTCAGTTAAACGCACAAAATAAACCCGTGCAATATGTCGACATGTGGTTAAATACAACAAAAATGGGATGTACAACAGGCTGCCGAGCGCCTGTCAGCCGCCGGGTTTTGTCATTCATTCCGTCCATGTTTACTGTGAGAGCTGCCGCGGAACATTATTTAACTGCTCGCTTTAGACTTCCACCTCCTCCGCACAAACACAGCCCCTGCACCGCTCGCATGTACAGTACGTGTCAATAAAAATGAGGCTACTATTTACCTTCGCTCGTCAACCGGCTCCCGCTTCCCCTTCTCCTTCTCCTCCTCCGCCGCGCGGACGTTAATCAGCGCGGGGTGTCTCTCCCTCGCTCCTGCTCCCTGGCCTGGGTTAGCTAGTAGGCAGCAGCCGGCGTCGGGGTGCCTGCATCCGGCGGTCAACAACGGCAGCAGCGCGCGGTTCTCTCCGGTGGTGCTGTTCGCTTGACAGAGAGAGACGCGATCATACGCATAGCGTCGGAGCGGCTCTGACTCAGGTAGGAAGAGGCGCGAGGGAGGGGGAGGGAGGAGGAGAGAGGGGGACACGCGCGCGCGCACACACACAGAGGGAGAGAGGTTTGAAAGCGGCCGTGTTCGCTGCCCACCGAGGTTAAATGGAGAGCAAATAAGGCGCGCGCAGGCAAGCAAGCGTGTACAGGGACAAATAGCGCGAGGACAAACGGTCCGTTCAGAGACACCTGATACCATATTGTAGCCACCGAAGTAGAGCAGTGGGTGACGAGACGAATTTCAACGTGATGGAAAAAAGAGTTTAAAGGTCCTCATTGCAAAGTATGAAATCAAACATTAAAACGGTTATCCTGAGCTGTATCAAATGGTGCAGTTTGAAAGTGTTTACTCCAGTAGTTTTCCAGATATATTGATATGTGATTCTGAAATCTGGGTATGCACTCAATGTAAACAAAGGCTGAATCTGCTTAAAGCCAGCTTGAGTCACGTGACTGACCTACATTAGGCTGGCTACAGTCTGTGTCCGTAAACAAATATGGCAGCATCTGAAAAGCATAGAATTTCGAAGACGTTAAAGTGTAAAAATAAGAGTAAAGCTGCTGAAAGAAAGGAGAAAGAATAAGTAAGATAAGGTCAATGATAAATATCAGGGATCGCATGCCCTTTCTTTTCAGCATGAAATCACTAATTACAGCTAAACCTATCAGAAAGAAGAATATTTGTAAAGGAAGACCTACATGAACTACAACAGTCAACACGTTTAAAAAAAGTATCTGAGTCTGACAAGGAGCTGGTCCCATATCAGTTTCAACTTCCATGTTTGCACTAAATGATGATTGACGGTCAAAACACACCAATTCATTTTACTCACAATTTATCTGTTGGAAAAAACAAATCTATCGTGGAGACATTTTTTTCTTTGAAAACTTTCAGTTTTAGCCTGATTCGACTAAAAAAAACAATGACATCCCTAGCAAAGAAAAGTCTTTGCTTAATACCATAGTTGTAAACTTTAAAAAACAGTATAGACTTTGTTTTTATTTGCCTCAAGATTCCTTAATTTAAAAAAAAAAAGCATTTTATTGATTTTTGAAAGGTGGTTTTGTTTTAATTTGAGGGTCGGATATAAATGGTTCAGTGTGCTAGCTGAATAAAAAAAACAATTCTAACATTCCTTCTTCTGCATGACTGGGAAACAAATGTACCCAAATGATTTTTTTAAATTTATTTTTGACACTGCTATTCTTTTTTAAATATTTGATTAAGATGAGCTGCTTCTAGAATTTTAATTGGGAGTATTTAATGAATATACACTGACAATATTTTAAAAAATACATTTTGGGGCAGACTGTGTCATTAGCTGATGTTATGAATTAGTCAATAGCTTGAAGATTCATAGCCAAGTTTACTTAAATCAATACGTGCATTGACAGTTAAATTAACAGGGTTGGCTATGTAGCTCATTGAGGGCAATACATTCGTTCCTCCGGGTCAATTTAACAGAGTTTGTTTTTTTCAAACCTATGTATTTGTGACCTTCAGGTTTGATAGACACTGTGATTGTTCAAATTTTTTATTTATTTTTTAATGCTTTCAGCTTGGCCAGACTGATATATTTTTCTATTCTAAAATAAATTTGGTGGCCATCTTAACTTAGGTTGACGCCAAAAGTTACCTCTGAGAGTTTCATTAAAAATCATCCTTTAGTTCTTGAGATTATTTTTTTTTGCTAGACAAGCATGGTTGACTCCAATAGGTAATGCTGAAACTTTAAGCAAAGATCCTGCACAATGAGTAACACTTTTTGTTGTGAGAGACTTTCAGCTACTACCACACCAAAGTTTAGCACAATAGCTGTAAAATATACTGAGGTATGGCCAGTTTTGTTTGCTAAGATTGGTTATGACTGTCATACCAAACTTAGTTGGCTCCAAAGGTTAATCAGTTATAGATGTTAACACAATTATTATATTCTGAACATTTCATTAAAAACTGTACTGTGGTTCATGAGATATTTTGCTAAAAGACAGAGTTAATTCCAAATACTTTTTGGCAAAATTTGAAACAACGAGCTTGTGCAATTTGTTAGCACCCAGAATATGTTTTGAAGATCAGTCTCAGCTACTGCCACATCAAGTTCTAGGTTACTATCTGTGTATTCTAAGGTCAACTGGATATGCCAGCCATTTTAAGATGGCTTAATTTTTAAGTTTTAGATGTACACCCAATTATAACTTTCTGTAAGTTTCAATAAAATTGGTCCAGTGGTTTATGAGATTTTTTGCTAACAGACAAACAAACACACACACACAGAGACATGGCTAAACATATTACTCGCCTTTAAACTTTTGACAGCAATTGATAAATATGTTTCTCACAATTAATGATGATAAATAAACCATGCCATTGCTTGACACGTGTTTATTTTATTGTTTTGCAGCAGTTAAATTTGACTTCATTCTTAATTTCTTAAAGTGCAACCCTAAACTGCAAAAGTGAAATGCCCAGCTAGTGAACACAGTCAACAGGAAGCGTCTGAATGAAATTTAGAATCTGAGGAAAATGAATCACTGTAAGTCATAACCCCAGAGACAGTGTGTTTAGGATCAACCAACAAATCAAAGTGAAGGCTTTTAACATATCCTTTTAGTTTAATAGGTAGCAATCTGCTACATTGATAGAGATACTTTGTCCAACAAATAGAGAAGTTATCATATGTCATTGGTAGGAGGAAGCCTGTATCATGATTTAAATAGGCTATAATATTTGCTGCATTTATGATTTGTGATCATGTCTTTTGTCAAAAATATATGTTGTATTTACAACATATATTTGAATGAAGGTAATATTACATTAATATTCAGTTCAAGGCTTATTTATTTTTTAATAAGTTACCACACTAAGCTAAAAACTACCCCTGTTGAATATGTTACAAATAGAATAAAATTATTCTAATTATGTGGCTTGTGATTTGGAGAGCCATGCTAGTTTGTTGAATCTGCAACATCTGTCAAAAATAGTACAAATAATAAGTAAATAAATAAAAATTGAACAATAACGACAATGCACAAGGGCTATGAAAAAACAAACTGACTTGCCAAAAGAAGAAGAAAAAAAACACTTCCTGGTTCACATCACTGCAATTCAGGTCATTTTGACCAGACTATTATGATGTTCTGTCAAATAATTATCAATGCTTAGTACCTTATCAGTCATGACATCAGTTATAGACAAAGAGTCTGAAGAAAGAGGCAAAAGGCTTTGTCCAGTTTGGCTAAAGGCTAGCCAAATGAGTGCCATTTTTTGTTGTTTTTCAGGCTAATAAAACTCTTTCTGAAAAATGTCACACCAGTGTCAAAAAACCCACATTAGCTAATATTAAACCTCTACACTTTTGCACAAAACTTGTTTGTTTAGTTTGCTGCTTTTTTTCCTTAACTAAACAATGTCTGTGCATGTGTGCCGGGCATAGACCATTCTTTGCCAGTGGAATCCCTGAAGATCCTGAGACTGCAAATGTATCAGTCCGCCAGGAGTTCAGTAAACTTTTGGACTGACTAGACGTGCTGATGAAGGTAGACTGATACATTCGCAGTCTTGGCACAGCAGCATATATGTGGTTTTTCTATGCTCAGCATGCACACGCAAAAAACATTTATTATTGTCTGCCTTTTACCTTTAGGTGGTGAGTGATATTGAATATGTAGTTGTCATGTTGCTCTATAAAACTTATAGAGGAAAAAAACAGCTAATGATATCAGTCATTGCTTTTGAAAACTATTAAACTGGCCTTGACAAAAAGGATAGTAACCCTAGAAAGGACTGAAAATAGTTTCACTATAGGGACACGTTAAACTGTTTTTATCAGCTGTTCTTACTATTTTTGTTTTATATTAAGCCTGTATCTGTATTTCTGCAACACACTATTTGATTTTATCTATGAATGGTGCTGAATAAATAAAGTTAACTTACTTACGAAACTAAGGTATGTTTTGTAATTAGCATTACGTGTCTTCAAACTTATAATCAGTCAGTTTGCCTATTTAAAGGGTGTAAAGTAGTCACTGTGCTGTTTGGTATCATGGTGTGTACCACATTGAACATGGACCACAGAAAGCCAAGAAGAGAGTTGTCTCAGGAGCAGCTTGAGTAGCTCTCCAAGCAGCTTGATGTTCAGATAATATAAATGAGATCCAAAGAGCCCAGAACAACTTCCAAAGAAATTAGAGGTGAACTCTAGGGTCAAGGTACATCAGTGTCAGGTCGTATCATCTGTCACTGTTTGAGCCTAAGTCGAGCAAAAGAAAACGACCGAAGAGAAAGGAATTTGTGAAAATATATATTGACATGTTGACATGACTGATAAAGCTTCTGGGAGAATGTTCTTAGGACAGATTAGACAAAACTGGAACAAGTCATATCAGTTCTATGTTCACAGACACAAAAATGAATCAGAAAAAGAAAAAAAAACAAACACTGTACCTACAGTGAAACATAAAGGAGGCTCAGTTATGGAGGTGCGTTGCTGCATCTGGTACAGGGTGTCTTGAATCTGTGCAGGGTACAAGGAAATCTAAAGACTATCAATGCATTTTGGAGCAAAATATGCTGCCCAGTGTCAGAAAGCTTGTCTCATTTGCAGGTGATGGATCCTCCAACATGATAATGACCCAAACGTCCCCAAGAATGGCTAAGAATAAAACACTGAACTATTCTGAAGTGGTCTTCTGAGCCCTGATCTGAATCCTATTGAACATATGTGGAATGAACTGAAACAGGCAATTTGGAGAAAGAAGGAACCCTTCAAATCTGAGACAGCTGCAGCAGTTGCAGAAGTCCCAGAGAAAGTTACAGAAATCACTTAGGCTATGTTCACACTGTAGGCAAATGTGACCCGATTTTGATCTTTTGGCCATATGCACCACACATCGGATTTTTTCATGGTAGTGTGAATGTGACAAATCCAAATTTTTCACATCTGACCCAGGTCTTTTCCATATGTGGTACTGAATCAGATACTTACCCAATGTTTTTTAAAACGACTGCAGTGCGAACATTCATGTTGCATTTCATCTGACTTTTACGGCAAATTAAAGGACCCTCATGTCAAAGTCCCACCACTCTTGGTTCTGACTCTGCATCCACAAATACCTGTGAACAGAGGTAGCAGCCACAGCTCCAAAAAAGGTCATCGTTAACATTTGCACTTTTTTTTCTCCATCTTCTTTTACCACTTGGATGTACAGTTGGCCCCGATTGGCCAGAAACTTCAAAATCACACATGCTAACACTCACAGTGTCCATATTTACTTCTGTGAACACACTGTGCTGAGTGTGACGTCATATCGTCTTCTGTGCATGTGGGTCATTTTGGGAACTGGAGACTGATCACACTGGAGTCTGATGGAGGTCGCATTTAAAATGTAATGTGAATGACCACACAAAAAATCGGATTTGAGGAAAAAAAATTGGAATTGAGCAGTGTGAAAGTAGTCTTAATTGCAGTGATTGTCTCAAAGTGTTGTGCAGCAATTAAGATAATACCATCCTTTTTATCAAGGCTAGTTTCATTAATTTCTTTTTTTGAATACTGTAATTCTAGTGAACCAAAATTCAAAAGCAATGACAAATTTTCATTAGTTGATTTAAAAAAATATATATATATTAGTTTTGTCAGTTTTAAATTGTTTCAGTGGCCATTAGGGATTATTTCTAAAGCTACAAACAAATTTGTCCATGTCTGTATTGGTGGGAACCAGAGGAACTGCATTTGATACCAGGAAAAACCAACAATTATTAAAAAAAGAAAATCTGTTGGTTTTCCCTGTGCTTATAGTGTCATTTTTCACATATGGGGATCCTGGCTTCAACCTGGTGTTACAACATTCCTCTTGCAGGCAGAAACACAACTGTCTCACCCCGAACTCTGTCCAGACGTGCCTCCCAAACTCACTTTGCTCCAAAACAATCTGCACTTCAGCACTTTTTACACTTTGACTTGTTGGCTGATTAGAGCTTAAAATTTCAGCTCAGTGCTACTTTGAATTGAAGTTCACAACTAATAAAGAGCTGGAGACCCAAGAGATGCATCTGCATTAATAAGGATGAGTGTGAGTGACACAAAAACACAGATACAAAAACAGAAACAGACAAACACACACACACACACACACTGGCACCACTCAGTGCAGTAGTAATTTGTTTACTGTTGATTAAATATTCATGCTGAATTACCCGTAAGCCTGCCAATAGTCACTTCATTTACACCTTGTGTGTGTGTCCTTCTCAGCCTCCATCTTCTTGTCTTGTCTCGTTGTTATTGTTTTTGCTTGTTTTCTTCAAATGTAATAATTTTATGATTTGTAACTGCCTGTAAGTACAGTATGGAAAATGCACGCTTAAAGGTTCACACCTGATGAGTCTCCCTGATGATCAGGTGATGGCGTTACCGTGTTCATCCTTTTCCTCTTGTTGCCCTTGACAACAGTGAGAAGTAGGTGTGAAAATGAAGGGAGGGAGAAAGTTGAACAAAGACACTATTATCATAATAAAAATTTCAGTAGTTTGATGATGATTTTAATGACAAAAATGTGAGAAAAATTAAAAAGGTGCCTGTCACAGAACTGTTAGCTACACATCTTGTTATTACAATAAAATGACCCAAAGTTGCATCCATCCATCCATTTTCTTTACCCACTTCTCCTTTCTGGGTTGCAGGCAGCTGGTGCCTATTTCCGGCCATCACTGTGCAAGAGGCGGAGAACACTCTGGACAGGTCGCAAGTCCATCACAGGGACACATAGAGACAAATGAAACAAACAACCATTCACGCTCTCGCTCACACCTATGGACAATTTTAGAGTTATATACATGTTTCTTGTTTGTGGGAGGAAATCAGAGTACCCTGAGTAAACCTACATGTGCACAGGGGGAACATACAAACATACTGTAAACATTGTAACCAATGATTGGTTAATAGTTAAGCAAATGAACCAATCAAAGGCGTAGCTGGGTGTGTGCTAGGAATTTTCTGATCAACACATCGACCATTTACAGAAACCTTTTAACCTTTTAACCTTGTAACCAGAAATCCAACCTAAAAAAATTTACATTTCATGAATATTTTTTAGCTAAACACATCCACACAACACTGCAGGGACCTGTTTTTTGACCTAAAAGTTAAATAAACTGTTTTAAGCGTTTTAGTCAATAATTTCCAAAGTGGATGATTTGTCAGCCTTCCGACGATCCTTCTATCCCTTTGCACTACTCCTCTATTTTTGATCAGTTGGAGCCGGTGTCTTTCTCTTTTCTTGAGGACACAGTTGGCCACATGAGGCCCTCTGGCTCCCCTGCAGATTCTATCCCACCTCGCTTGTTTAAAGAGGTACTTGCTACTATTGGGCCAAATGTGCTTCAGATTATCAATACTAGTCTTTCTTCAGGTATAGTACC
>NC_051436.1:24026336-24031962 GCF_001649575.2 Kryptolebias marmoratus
CTAGGCTGAAACTCAGAGGCGACAGAGCATTTGCTGTTGCTGCTCCCAAGCTCTGGAACAATTTACCCCTGAGTGTCAGACAGGCCTCCTCTCTTCCTGTTTTTAAATCTCTTTTAAAAACACACTTTTATACTTTGGCTTTTAACACACCATGATTTTTGTCTTCCTTGGCACCTAAAACATACCTGCTGTGAACCCGTATGTGTATATCTCTTTTTATCTATTTATCTTTTTTATCTGTTTATTTGTTTTATCTATTTCCTTTTTACTGTTTTTTTCTATCTATTGTACAGCACTTTGGCTACCCCTGTGGTTTTTAAAATGTCCTATATAAATAAAGTTGATTGATTGATTGATTGATTGTGCGGAGTTGCTGTCCTGGGTTTATGATGTGCAGTGTGCCCCGGCTGGTCCCTAAAAGAGAGGAGAACGAAGAAGCCGCTACTGTCCATTTGTTTACTTGTGTAAATGGAAGAAGAAGCCTTTTTTGAATATGAAGAAATGCCGGAAAACTTCACAGGAATAATGGATATACAACCATACCAGTATGAACCTGAACCAACGGCTGGAATCAGATAAAAATTCTTCAAATTCAGATTCTGATGATCACCAGGACCGTCATGGCCGACAAAACAATGCACATAGCAACCAAGTTGGGAACATGGAACGATGAGAACCAATTACCCCCAGATAACTGTCATGATATCAGCACATGACACTGCAAATCAACAAAAGACAACAGGAGAGTGCTAACGTTGCTAACTCGAAGCTAGCCCATTGCTAATCGGATGTTAACTCGGTAAAAACGTGAGCGTGTTTGAGTGTAGTGTTTATGAACTCTTACACCAGAGTAAACTAATCAACAGCAGTTTCCAACTATGACACTTGTTTAATCACACATGGAATCTCTATATTTCATTAATAACAAGTTGCTCTGAATCACAAACTGATCTTAGGCTGTTGGCCTGTATCTGACATTGCGTGTTCACGTCTGACATAAGCTCCTCGATTCTCCTCTTCTTCTCTGTGGTGATGTCCTCCTCTCCATTTGTCTTTCTTTTAAAATTAAAAATGGTTAGGACAAAAAGTCCTGTTCTTTTGGCATGAAGTCAGTCCACCACATTAACAAGGGTCAGAGCAGTGCTTCTTTTTGAAGTGATAACTCAAGTTCTGATAATAATTCCCACATCTGAGCTAAAATTGGTTCATTAATGTAGGGATCTGGAGTTTTAGCCCCGCCTTGGGGCGGCTCCTCTAGCTCTTCCGTTCACAGGTGATCCAGATCCAGTTTTTGAAGACTGCCAGTACTTAAGCCTCCAGCTGAGACCAGACTTTCGCTGGAGCATCGAACCTCCTGGGTTAGATTCTCAGCCACAGTTTCTAACCTAAAGTGGTTGTTTATTGACTACGTTCTTTGTGCACCTTGACTTCAGGTTCTTCGCCATGCTACGGGACTACGACCATCACGGATACTTACCTTGGACCTCTGGATACTCACCTGGACAGGATACTGGCTTGTCGACCTCTGGATCACCTAATACCTCCGTCATCTCCTCCACGCCGCTGGACACCTCCTGGATCTGTAAGGACAAAAAGAACATTAACAAAGCCATCTTGCAGTGCTCAGCTGATACTAGGATTGGTACCCGAGACTAACCCTGTTCCTCTTACTTTAAAGATCATTCCACGAACCTGTCGCACTGTATGTATATTGGGCACCTGTAAATAAATTGCACTTACCTTCAGCTGTTGTCTCTGCGTCTGGTTTTGGTCTCGCTCTTGGACTAGTTACCCTGCGTTCTTGTCAATTAAGAATCTACTCATCATGGAAGATTCCCTGACTCTCCAGTATAACTCGGACGACCTCTTCAACTCTCCACCTGCTGCAAAAAACTCCCCTTCTGCCGTTACGAGACAAGTCTCAAGCTCCAAACACTTGTGCTCCATGATCTTCGATCCTCAAACATAGCCTCATTCTTCTCCACCAGTTTTCCGCCCGACCACTGTTCATTCCCCCCATCAACTCCATCTCAACCTCGCGGCCGCGGACCGCGTCGACCGCGGCAATCACCAAATTCGTTCTCCCAGATCTCAGCGCCATTCCTGAGCCTCTCAACCTCAGAACGTAAACCTGTCTACATCTCAGCGGTCCTCTTCAGACCTCTCAACACGCCAACTTTTGAAGTCCTGGACAGTTGCTTGCCGTATTTCTTTCTTTTATATGGACCTTCTCACTCACCCCGACGACATCCAACTTTACACAGACGCAGCTCCTTCTATTGGTTTCGGCGGTTGTTATGGAGGCAAGTGGTTCGCAGACAGGTGGCCGCAAGAGCTCACGACTCTCCTGAACATCTCAGTCTCACCATCTTCCGCACTTTTCGAACTTTACCCCATCGTCATTGCAGCGATCCTTTGGGGCCATGAATAGTCAAAAAAGTCTGTTCTCATCCACTCAGATAGCATGGCAGTCGTAGAAATCATCAATAAAGGCCGATCTCGTTCCCCAGAAATTATGCAATTCATGCGCAGACTTACCCTAGTCTCTGCTCAACATCAGTTTCTGTTACAAGCGGCTCATGTTCCTGGATCAAAAAACAACATCGCCGACGCTCTTTCTCGCTTTTCCTTTCAGAAATTCAGACTCTTGGCTCCAGACTTAGAGGCTCATCTTACGCCAGTTCCTCCTTATTCCTCAACAATATTCAACTGAATCCTCAACTATCCGACCTTTATCGCGCTTCTCAGGAGTTAATCCTCACCAGCTTAGCTCCCCGCACCCTATCGGCTTATCTGTCCGGTTGGAATTGTTTCATGCAACCTATAATCTCCTATTTCTGTCTTTTCACGTATCAACCATCAGTCTCTTCATCACCTACTCTCATTCAGTTCTAAAGATTTGTTCTTCTATCCTCCAGTCCTACGTGTCCAGCGTTAATTTCTCACTGTTACATACCCATGCTTCTTAAAGGGTGCAAGAAGCAAGAACCGAGCAGCATCACTCAACGTCTTCCCCTCACATCCGATCTCCTCAGCAGGTGCATCCTCACGTTGTGCTCCAGTTATTTATCCAACTTTACGGACCAGACTTTAGAGTCTGTTTCTTCTAGCCTTTTTTGGCTTCCTTCATTGTTCCGAATTTGCTCCAACCTCGTCTAAACACAATCCTCTCTTTCATCCATGCCTGTCCGACATCTCCGTCCTCAACCACAACATCCTAAGTTTCACTCCCCGGAGGAGTAAGTCCGACCAGTTCGCCGTCTCTTGTCCCATTTACCTTTTCCGCCTTAACTCCTTCCTCAGCCCATAGGATACCATTTTGAATTATGTCCAGTCCAGATTTGCAGCAAAATGCCTTGCCCCAAGATCCACTCATCATTACAGAATCCGGAAACCAAGCATCTCGATTCTGGTTCTCTTGTCATCTCTGGCAAGTCCTACTGAGGTCAGCTATATCGCCCGATCACTATTCCTCTGATTCGTTTCACATAGGGGCAGCCTATCTCCAATCAAACAATCCAAATCCTAGGTCGCTGGTCATCACTAGTGTACCGCTCATACATTCAAAACAACCTCAGCGATTTATTCCAAGCTCAATCCCTCCTCAGTTCAATTTAAAATGAGACTCTTTTGGGGATCCTAAGTGGGCCCAGGAAATAAAGATGTACAGCGTCCCGAAGACAAGACTCCACACAGAGTCATTACTTTCCAAGCCCTCTCGCATTACCCACAGCCAACCTCATCTACTCCATTCATCCCTCCATCCTTCCATCCCTTCATCCCTTCATCCTTTCATCTCTACCCTCACCCCATCCCCCTTCCCTTCCCTCAATCCTCCCCTCCTTCCCATCATTTCAATTATTAAATCTTTAAATCCACATCTACGTGGCATGGTCCTTGCTAATGAATATATGTTGATGGATCAGTCCCACAGAAAGGAGGATTGTAAGTAAAAAATAAATTCATTGGTATAAAATTTAAATCCTAGTCTTACAAGATGTGGATATTCAACACAAGAGTGGAACAACACATCCAGGTAAGTAGCCTCTGCAGATTGTTCCTGCCTCCTTTAGGGGGAAACAACCCATCCACTTTGACTGGCAGTGAATGGAACTCCAAACTTATGATGTGTTTACTAAAAAATTGTTTCAAATAAGACTAAAGCATTCCTTTGAATGCTGTACTTTAACATTTTGTACTTTAAATCCCTTTCAGCAAGTAATTACATAAAGTCATTAGCAAATAATTATCACCAGCGTTATGTCAATGTCAGTTTGTGTCACATAAAAAACAACAAAAGTTGACCAAAGGGCTTCCGAATACAGTCAAATGAAAAAGCAAAACAACCAGACCAAAGAAACACAAAAAATCCCCCCAAAATAAGTAAAGCTAAAATAAAATACAGAAACCTATCATAAATACATCAGCTCTAATTGGATCTCAAACTCTGCCTGAATCAAATGCCAAGGAGTGAAAATGGGTCTTGAGCACAGCTTCAAAAGACTTAATAGTCTCAGCGATCTGTATATGAAGAAGTAGACTATTCCTCAGTTTTGGAGCAGCAACCTCAAAAGCCCAATGACCTCTGTATTTTAATTTGGATCTTGGAATGTCTAAGAGAAACTGGTTGGTTGACTGGAGGACTCTTACTGGAGTGTGGATGCTCAGGAGAACACATAAATAGGATGAATCAGACATTTTAAAACTTTAAAAGCAAGCAGTAGAATCTTAAAATCAATCCTGGAATGGACAGGAAGCTAGTGAAGTGAAACCAGGATTAGGGTTATGTGTTCATGTTTTTTAGTAATTGTTAAAAGACAGGCTTTCAGAAATATAGACAAAAGCCATAAGATTGGACAAATGACAGCACCCAGTCAACCTGCTTCCATTTTCACTGCTAAACGATGCAACCGTATCTTCCCTCTGTGTCCTACAGAGTTCTGTCACAGCTGGCCTTGGTGCCAATGACATAATTAACCAAGGATGATAACACTCACACTATTTTGGTATTTTTACACAAAGACTCTAAAAACAAGTCATGAACTTTTTAAATCGGAGAAACAGGCCACTGGAATGTTTGATAAAGGTGTTTAATTAAAAGAAACACGTGTAAATATTTTTTTTATATTTGATTTCATTTGACCTTTAAACAAAGATGTTGATAGCAGTGTGAATGTTAATTAAAGTTTTCATGTGTTGCTACAAAGTTTTAGAGTTGTTTTAAGACAGCAGCAGTCAACTTTGGGCTTGGCCCTGTTCAGACTAGCCATTAGGTTGTCAGTCTGGTCAAAATTAAATTCCATCTCTCCAAACTGAGGTTGTATACAACAGATAAGATATTACTTGTGCATAACCTTACCACTTTAAAAGATCTGAACTAATTATTTTAGAGTATTCTTGCTTAAAAGCAAAGACATACAGTTAACCCCTTACCACTCGCCCTCAGAAAGCTCAAGAAGCCTGGAAAAGACATACCCAAATTAAATTAGATGCTATTCTTCAGCCTTTTGTGGTTCAAACTAAAGATTAGGCTCCATGTGAAGTTAACACTTTGAAGTTTTTGCCTGAGCAGTCAAAATGATTGTAACTTTAACCAATTAGTAGTTATTGAAGTGAAAACAGAGAT
>NC_051436.1:24033719-24035877 GCF_001649575.2 Kryptolebias marmoratus
CTTTCATGACTTTATGCATGGGAAATTAGAGGGGCTCTAGGGGGGGCAGAGAGCAACCCAGTTGGTCAGACGAAACGTCAATCAAAAGTGGCGCCAAAACACCGCTATTTTGAAATTTAAGTTTATAAAAACAATAAATGTAGCAAAAACTATACCGATTTGAATAGAAAAGGCAGTAAAATGGCCCGTGGGCGGGCCGCAGCGTAGTATGGGGTTAAATATTTGACCATTTCACTGTTTATCTCACATTGAATTAATCTCAGACCTATAATTCGTGTCATTTTAGGTTCCAAAAGCAGGTTGACTAACCTTCCTATTAAATTAAATAAATCCTCCAATATCTGTAATTAAAGCAGTAAAAAAAATTAGTGAAATAAAGAAGAAGCAATAGAAATTCATGTCTCCATCTGTCACACACAAACACACACTTCATCTCTTGCACACACACCTACTTCAGGCTGTCCTGGGAAGGATCCTACTTGCTGTCAAATTATTTTTTTTCACCATCCAGCTGTTGCGCAGTGAGCAGAAGCCAGAGCTGAGCAATGAAAAAAATGCAAAACATAGAAGTAAATAATGCTTCTGTTTTGTCAAAAACTGGGGCCAAATTACTGCACTCTCATTATCATCGTGCAAATATAGAAGTAAATATCATGTTAATCTTTCACTTGGAGTTACCTTGTATTTTTTTTTTATTCATTTGTAGTTATATGTTATTTGTGGGAAATACACTTTGTATTTGGCATTGATCCTATTCCTCCAACAGCACCAGAACAGGCAGTAACAAACACCCCACACAAATGGGAAATACCATAATCTCAGGACTAATACTTCAGTCATTCATTCACCAGACCATACATAAAAAGTAAAAAAAATCTGTCATTTAAGTAAGTTAAAAGATGTCAGTAATCATCTTTAGCGGAAAAATATAATCTTTGCTCCTACAATCATGTGAAAATGCCTGTTGATTTGGGGGCAATCAAAATATAAATTTCATGAGCATTGGGCCCTGTTTACTAAGGGTGTAACAGTCCACCTAAATCACAATTTGTTACGCACCTCAGTATCAGGGTCACAGTTTGGTATGGGTTCATTACAACAGGAAAGAAACAAGTGTCAAGTTTTTGTTGTTTTTGTATTTTATAGTAGACAATAACTCTTTTGGAATCAGAGACAGAAAAAACAAAGCACTCTTGATAATGGTGAGACTCAAATGTAGCAGCAAGATAGGATTTGTCACCAAGTAATTGCAAATCAAAATAGTGAATTTGTATATATATCTTTTCATTCAGTCTGAACCTTAAACAGTAACTAACAAGCCATGTGTCAAACAAAGTTTGATAAACTCCAGAAAGTTATCTGACACTTGGATTAAATAAATTTTACATATCTAAACAAAAAACAAAACAAAAGAAAGGAGTGTTTGCTTCAAATTTTTGGACATATGGGAAATAAAATTGAACACAAAACTGAACATTTTCCAATGTAAAAACACAGAATATATAAAATGTGAAAACACTCACCTTGTTTTTTTAGCTTGATGAGTGCTTGTGTGGAAAAAATATGCTTGATAGCAGGTACATTGAATAAATACACAAATGATTTGCCATTAATGAGCAGACTCTATGACCGAACTATTTGCCATACTTATACCACTCTGTCTGCAACTGTCTGTTATCACTCAGACTACACAGCTGTTCCACGCACCTGATTTGAAACAAACAAGCAGATTTTGGAGCTTCTATGTGTTTTTCTGAACCACACACGCTTTGTTTGATGTAGACTGCTTTAGATAGTATTTTCTTCTGCTTCAGTTTTGTTGTCCCAGTTACAAAAATGCAGGTAACTGAAACATGCATTTCCTCTAGAAGCAGAGATCACCTGTGACTGACATGTTTGTCATCTAGTTCAATGTACCTGTCCCAAATGTCTGTATCAAACATTACAACACATGTACTGTTTTATATATAAAAAATTCCCTTCTCACCCTCCGCGGGTGGTCTCTTTTTTTTCATCCTCTGAGCTCGGGTCCTCTACCAGAGGCCTGGGAGCTTGAGGGTTCTGCGCAGTATCTTGGCTGTGCCTAGAACTGCACATTTCTGGACTGAGATGTCTGATGTTGTTCCTGGGATCTGTTGTAGCCACTGCTCCAGTTTGG
>NC_051436.1:24037946-24044322 GCF_001649575.2 Kryptolebias marmoratus
CCTCTCCAGTATTGTTCGGTCTCCAGCCTTGGTGGGTCAGTTCTGTTGTTGTTACCCTGCCATTGAGAGTACACTTTAGCTGGTTGGGTGGAGAAGAGCCAGTTAATTCT
The DNA here is from genome assembly GCF_001649575.2 of Kryptolebias marmoratus. NCBI lineage: Eukaryota > Metazoa > Chordata > Actinopteri > Cyprinodontiformes > Rivulidae > Kryptolebias > Kryptolebias marmoratus. The sequence goes on from NC_051436.1 coordinate 24,038,057, forward strand.
CCTGGCTTCATTCTCTCTTGTGTATCTCTTTAGGCGGCTGGCCAAGGCTACAGAGACATTTTTAGCTAAAGTTTTTTTTGGTGTTACTTACAATTTTGTCTCAGGTAATAACATTTTCACAGTCAAAGTTTAATGCAGGTGCAGGCAGGATTAGAATAAAGTAAGACAAATGTGGAAAAAGACAGTAAAAACTCCTTCATTGTTGTTTTAGTTTCAAGGACACAAAGAAATATCAGACATGTGCAGTTGAAAACTGAAGCCTAAGCTTCACACTTCCCTCATAATCCATATCCAAAAAAAAAAAATGTCCAGGACAGCACAGTGGGATTTAAAACGATTACTTCAATCAAACACATAAATACAATAAAATGAACATTTCCATGTTATTTTTTTAACAAAAAAATAACAAAATATTTAAGACAAATCATAAGCAGCAAAGAAGAGAGGTTAAAAAATTGCAGTTCCACTCTCTGACATGTCTAAAAATAACTCCCCCTCTGGTTTTGTTAACCCTGACCACATCTTGTCGTAACCAATTAACCTTTTTAAGTAGGTGCAAGGGACAAAAATAGCAATTCCATTTTTCCTAAATATTACTAATATAACACAAATGACATCAAAGGAATTTTAAACTAACACATACAGTATTTTTGTGCAAAAATACCCAAGGTATATTTAATAAACCATACATATTAATTTTACTATACCTCAAATCACTAAAGTTTGTACAGTACAATTCCTTTCACATAAATTTAAATCAGTGAAGCATTTTTATTTATATATTTGTATTTTAACATTAAAATAAACTTAAACTCATCCACACAAAATATGTTGCTACCTTATTTTCTCAAGAGCTCTGTATTTTGAATCCTCAAAAAACAAAAATCTCCAATTTGAACATTTAAAAAATATTTATTTTTCTTACAAAAAAAAATCTGTTTGTATGTGCTTGGGAGGTGCAAAGATGGCAAAAAATCTCTGATATAAGCATATCCAGTGTAGTGCAAATAGGGCTTTATTTGTTTCCAACATCACATTTTAGGAGTAAATGTGGGATTTGATGCTCCATTACGGCTTATTATGTCTTACAAAACGTGAAGTTGGGTCACAGTTTAGTGACAGCTGCAAAAATACAAAAATATAGGTTGTTTGGCACTTTATTATTTTAAGATTGATTTCTTCATGAAATGTGAGATTCTGAACATTGACAGACCTGGAAAAGCACCAGTACACTTTCTGAAAGGTCATAAAAGGCCATTAATGGGTCAGGGGAACATTATCTCAAATGATCTGGAATTGATCCTGAGCATATTGATCAGGTAATTAGAGAAATGGGGAAGATAAACAAAAAGACAAATGGGGTAACAGATTTTTCAGATCTAAAATAATCCTGAAAGAAAGCCAGTCACACTCAATGTCATGTCTTAAGCTATTTACACTCAGTTCAGGTCATTAAATGTATGTATTTTGTTATGCCATTGCAACAGCATGTGTAACTATGCTGCCACCTAGTGATTTATTCCATTTATGGAAATTATAAAGAAAATGAACCAGGGATGTGTAAGATTAGAGATTAAAAAACAGGAAGAAAAATATAAAAGCTAAAGAAAAAACATTTATTGAAGACACAGTAAACAGCAGTACAATAAACTATGTTCTTTAAGAGCATAAATTATTCAATTGTAATTGTTGATTTCTGCTTTGATCTGTGGTGTGAGGGTAATCGCCATAGACACTAATAAGGCAGCAACTGGTAGAAGGGTTGGAAAAAATGAGAAAAAAGAGACTGGGGAAAAAACAGGTCATACAGAAAGAGACATGGTCCCCTAATGAAAAGCATAAAAGGAATAAAGAGATCAGACAGTAGCAAAAGGGATCATTTTCACTGTTTTCATCATTGTGATCCATAGTGCTGGATGAGAATAAAAATGTTTTGTTAGGTTATTTTTGTGACTGGAATTTTAAATACAAACACCTCTGTGAAGTGTGGGCCCTGTCTACATTACTTTCAATCTTTTAAACTAAAATATTTTTCTCCATTTATATATTTTTTTCTGTACACACGTTACAACAATGATGGTGAGAAAATTCACATTAACAACATATCAAAGTGCAGAAAAATGGCATGCTTAGCTTGGCAAAAAATGTTCCCAAAACGTATGTTTTTTCTAGTTACTGTTTACAGTTTCCTCTTAGTTTTTAACTCAGTTATTTACTATTTAATAGCAACTGGATCAGGATACAGTAAGGTACATCTTGAAAAACCAGTAAAGGAAGTGTTTGTTTGTTTGGGTTTCTAGGGCACAAAGTTATATTAGGCATGAGTGACATAGGCTGCTACATCATGGTTTCTAAAAACTGTTTTGTGTTTACACAAGGAAACCAAAAACCTTTTAGGTTTTAAACATCTGTACTGTGTAATACATTTTTTAAAGATATGCATGTGTAGATAAGAGATGCAAATGCACCAGAAAATATCTGTTTTCTAAAAATCTCTGGAGTATTACTCTGGAGACAAGGCCTTAATCCCAGTGAGAATTGTTTTTATTGAGTTTGTGAAGAGTTGGTGATTTGTTTCTACCATTGTCAATAAAAAAGCTAAACAGAGTTAAACACAATTCAATAGTGTGAAAAAAATCTGAAAATAAATTAGCCACAGGGATTTTCTTATGCATATGCTTTTAAATGTGATATTGACATTTAAAATATGTTTAAATAATCCATAAATGTCTACATTTATTGGGCTACATTTGGTTTAACAGTAAAAATCGTCAAAATTGATTGGACTGGTAATATATTTGGACTTTCTAAATGGAAAGTCAAACTCAAGACATTTTGTAAACCGTGCTTCTCCATGAATTAGACAATACCATAGTGACTGTAGCACCAGTACAGTATTATATTACTAACTCCGGTGAGGATTTTATCTGTGGATAAATAACGGATGTAATTCCTAAATCACTTAAGAAGTATGACTATAAATTTACATGAAAGTATTTAACCGCTCATTTTATAATACTTTGAAAACATCTCATTGATGGCCTCTGTAATTATCACCCACCACCAAAAGGCAAGGCGGACAATAGTGTTTTGCCTGTGTGTGTGTCTGTCTCTTTCAAGAGCTCCAGAAAGCTATTTTGTAGAGGGGATACAGGCTTTTGCTTTAGTATGTTTCTAACAGTTGCAATAGTCTCAATAAAGAAACTTAAATAAAAATAATTGTGACAAGTATGATGTAAATTGGATCTAAGGACTAGACAGCAGTGTATGGAGAAAAAAAGACAGAGAGACACAAAAAAAATAAAGTACTTTCACCATTCTGTGTTCTCTTGAAGCTATAAATACCACAGTGAAATCAGAAACATTTGAGTCACCTTCCATTTGAAGTCTAATCCAATACATCAGACCAGCTTTGAACAGTCATGCTAAGTCACAAGTACCATGTCAAACCTTACTGTTATAAAAGAATATTAGAGAAACATGGAAAGGAAAAATAGGTAAGTGCACTGCAAGTGCAGTTTAGAAGTCAATAGAGTAAGCAGTCTCAAAAACAATAGAGTAGTGATGGACATAAACCATCTATAGACAGACACATACAGGGGAGAAAACAAAGAGGCCATTGTGAGTTTGACTGCCCTGGCTCTTCAACATATTGGTTTCCATGAGAACACAAAACTGAGTGAGCAAACAGGTGGTAACTTCAAAGAGCACAATTACACATCCTGTTCGTTTTTACAACCAGGCTTTGTACACTCTGTGGAAACACAGAGCTGCTAATGAACCAACAAGCTGTGATGCGTTTACAGAAACACATCGATCAACACAATCTGACTGTCACTGCTACCAAGATGCTACCGAGATGAAGGAAGGAGGAAGGAGGAGAAAAAGTGTAATTTAAGCAGATGCTCAAGATGTTGGAGTACTGATAAGTCCAAGAGTCAGATAGTAACTCACTAAATGTAAAAACTAAATAAATACAAGAAGAAGACAAAGAAAACTAGAAGAAATCAGAAAACACAAACTTCCATAAAGGCCAGGTCACACATACCTGAACCAATGAACCAATACACATCTGAGGTGTTGTTCCCTCAAATGAATTCAGGGCTCTCTGTTCCACTTGCTCCATGTAGAGACTAGCCACAATGGGTGACACTGGAGATTTCATTGTACAACCATGCTTTTGTCTATAAAAACAAGGGCGAAGCATCTGAGGGGGAAGCATCCGAGGGCGAAGCATCCGAGGGCGAAACATCCGAGGGCGAAACATCCGAGGACAGAAGCATCCGAGGGCGAAGCATCCTCCTGGACTCCCTTAGAGATGCAGAAGCTACAATCCCAGAAGGCACCAAAAACCCTCCTGGAAGAGGCCTGACCTCCTGGGAGGCCTGAAAACCCTGAAGGTGAACGATCAGAAGGCTCAGTAACATGGGATCCAGGAAGCTTGGTAACATGGGACCCTGGAGACTCAAGAGTGGCCTAGTGAGGAGCGCTGACATCGACCCCCTCTGGAGAAGCCTGGTGAGGAGCGTCGTCGTTACCAACCCCCAGAGAAACACTGGCAGGTGGCGTGTCTCTCCCGGAGGCAGACTTTGCAGACTCTGGAGGGACTGAAGTCCCTGCAGGTGGCACTGGAGAGGCTGAAGCCACTGCAGGTGACACTGGAGAGGCTGAGAGTGGCACTGGAGAGGCTGAGCGTGACTTCCGGCAGGCTTGGTCAACTAAGTCATGGAGGGCTCAGAGGGTGAAAATGGCTGTGGATATATGGGTGCATTGGAAAATAGTCCTTTCAAGTGAGAGATTTCTGAATGAAACTTAGAAAAAATGTCCAGGAGCTCGGCAGGGGAAACCTCAGAGTTCTTTATGTGGGCAGAGAATAAAGATGGATTTGCCGTGGCCGGTGGAGGCATGGAGACCGCCGAGACTGAAGAAGGCATGAAGATTGCAGCAGCCGGTGTCCTCCTTCGCCAACGGTGGCCATAAGTCGCTGGGTTCTGTTCTGGTTGGTTCATTCTGTCATGATGTGGGGAAAAGGAGGCGAACCAAGAGCACAGACTCATCTTTCAAAAACAAACTAATTTATTAAAATAAAAGATAATCAAAACAAAGACTGACGTGGCAGCAAAGCTAAACGTAACTAAAACCTAAAGTTATACAAAAAGGGCGAAGCGAGTCAAGGCAAGGCAGGACAAGGAACAAGAGACATACCAGAGACAGCAACAGGGAACTATAGACAATGAACCAACGAGTGAGTGGAGGAGATGACCGGGTTTCAAACACAGGAGGTAATTAAGGTAAGTGGGCACAGGTGAGTGATACAACTAGGAACAGGTGAAGATGGGCGTGGAAGGAAGACAAGCTAAACAGAGGAGAAGTGAATGATGACATAAATGGGCAACAAACAGGAAAACAATAAAGACTATAACCCAAAACCAAAAGAAACCAGATCAAAACACTAAATACAAAAAGAAACACACTGCCAATACAAAACCTGACAACTGTTTGACACATTATAATCCAAATGTGGCAGTGACTGCAGCAAATCAACTTCTAATAGTAGTGTAAAACATCTGTGTATGACAGAAGAGAACCCTTATTAGCAAAGCAGCCTAATTATTTCTCTGTCGTCTTTGGGGCCCCATGCAGACATTAAGTGCTTTAAAACCAAGCAGTTTTAAGGAGTCTCTTGGGGTTATATGGACTGTTTTTGCCACTATGAACCGGGTATAGGCCCTACGTTTGTTTTCATACTGCTAAAGAAACACTGCGACTGCTCAACACTTGGCCGACATTTAGCATGGCCACTTTGCCTAAGCATATTATATTCACCATTAACAACATAAACAATGGAGTACGATAGTTGGAGTTGTGTGTTGTCAGTTTTTGGTTTATTTCTAAACAAAGTTTTGTTTTGAGCTCAAAGTCTTATGTGGAAAATTGGTCTACTTTGTGCTTCACATGTTCAAAGAAAAGCACATCATAGCAGACAATCGTGACAATTAAGCCGACGTGGCGGAGGCGTCGTCTGGGACCCTCCGAGGAGCCGACGTGGCAGAGGCGTCGTCCGGGACCCTCCGAGCAACAGGCGTTGTGGAGCTGAGGCGGCGGCGTCCGGCTGACCCGCCCGTGGAGCTGAGGCAGCGGCGTCCGGCTGACCCGTCCGTGGAGCTGAGGCGGCGGCGTCCGGGTGACCCGCCCGTGGAGCTGAGGCGGCGGCGTCCGGGTGACCCGCCCGTGGAGCAGAGGCGGCGGCGTCTGGCTGACCCGCC
>NC_051436.1:24044538-24068005 GCF_001649575.2 Kryptolebias marmoratus
GGCGTTGGGCAGACCCGCCCGTGGAGCTGAGGCGGCGGCGTCCGGCTGACCCGCCGGTGGAGCTGAGGCGGCGGCGTCCGGCTGACCCGCCGGTGGAGCTGAGGTGGCGGAGTCGGGCAGACCTGACCATGGAGCTGAGGCGGCGGCGTCGGGCAGACCCGCCCGTGGAGCTGAGACGGCGTCGACCCCCTCTGGAGCGGCCTGGCAAGGAGCGACCATCTCAACCCCCTCTGGAACGGCCTGACAAGGAGCGACGATCTCAACCCCCTCTGGAGTGGCCTGGCGAGGAGCATCAACCACAGACTTTGTAGACACAGCAGACTTTGTATAGGCCGGGTGCTCTGCCGAAACTGTGGTGGCATGGGGCTGACAAAACCGCGGGAGCGGCGCTGGAGGCAGACGAGACTGCGGGAGCAGCGCTGGAGGCAGACGAGATCGCGGGAGCGGCGCTGGAGGCAGACGAGACCGAGGGAGCGGCATTGAGGACTCTGCAGAGGGCGCTGGAAGCACTGAGGACTCTGCAGAGGGCGATGGAGGCACTGGGAGCTCTGCAGAGGGCGATGGAGGCACTGGGAGCGGAGCTGGTGGCGTGGCTGGGAGCGGAGCTGGTGGCATGGCTGGCTTGGGTGACTGGGTGGATGCAACGATTAATTGTCCTTTTAGTAGAGTTATTTCGTTGAAAAAGTTCATGAATATGGGTAAGTTTAGCAGTCCAGGTTTTGACAAAAGGATATCTTCTATAATATTGCAGGTGAGAATATTATGCTTTGGTACCGGATTATTTTTTAGGGAAATAAACAGTTTTTGAACTTGAGATAAAACATCCAGAAGTTCAGCGGGAGAAAGTTCAGTGGTATGAAACTGAGACCGGACAGGTGGATTGGCTGCTGCGGCAGACGGGGGCGTGGTGCCGGCTGATGCGGCCGGCGGAGACGTGGTGCCGGCTGATGCGGATGGCGGAGACGTGGTGGTGGCGGTCGGTGCCGGAAGTGACTTGGAAGCAGCTGGTGCAAGGAAAGACGTGGAACTTGCCGGTGGAGGCGTTGAAGCTGGTGCGGTCTGAGAGAACTTGGGGGTTACCGTGGCTGGAGCGGGCTTGGTGGATGCCGCGGTCGAAGTGACCGTGGAAGTGACCGCGGCCAGTACAGGCGTTGACGTAACCACGGCCGGTGCCCTCTTACGCCGACGGCGGCCATGGGACGCCGAGGTGACAGTGGGCGGGGAACCGGGTCCCTCAAGGACACTGAGTGAACGCTGCTCCAACAGCTCCTCCAGGATCTTTCCCTTCTCCTCCTCGGAGAGGGGAACACAGGGAAGTGAGTCTGCAAGGCTCTGTTCTGGCCGGTTCATTCTGTCATAACGTGGTGACAGCGAGGCGAACCCAATATGCAGACTCATCTTCAAAATGAAAACTGATTTATTAAAATAACAAAACTAGAAACAAAAAGGGCTGACGTGGCAGCAAAACAACTATAACAGAAATCCAAACTGAGGACAAGGCGAGATGAAACAAGACGAGACAAGGCAAGGCAAGGCAATACTATGAGCAACATCAACAATGAACCGGCAGGGAAGTGGAGAAAATGACCAGACAGGGAAATCATGGGAAGTGGGCACAGGTGAGTGATTACGATTACAGACAGGTGGAGATGGGTGTGGCAGAAAACAGGAGTAGACTGAGGGCAAAGAGAGGATAATGACAAACAAAGACCATGAGGACAGAACCAAGAGGCAGAGACAAAGACAGAGCATGAGAACAAAACCAAAAGTATAAAATAAAACTCAAAAGGAAAAAACAAAACCCAAGAAAGCAGAAAAAACAAGAACCCAAAACAAAACTAAGAACAAACTCAAAAATGCTAGAAAGCATGACACTGAGAGGTATTTGGGTAATCTTTGGGCTCTGGCCTTACAGCTGGATTTCTTGTTTCACCTGCTCTGATTCAGGTCACAAGGGGAACTGCCTATATTTGACATGAACCCAGGATGTTTTTATCCAAAGAGCGAGACCAAAACCAGACACGGAGACGAAGCTAAAGGTAAGTGAATTTATTTACAGGTGGTGCAGCAAATGTACAGTGAGCCAGGTTCGGGAACGGTCTGCAAAGCAAGAGGAGCAGGGTGAGTCTCGGGTACTAAATACGATCAGCGAAGCTTGGTGGAGTGAGTGAATAATGTCTTTGTTTCTTACAGGTCCAGGAGGCGTTAAACTGCACAGAGGAGGTGAGGAAAGTGTCCCAGGTGATCCAGAAGTTGATGAGCCTGTAATCCAGCCAAGGTAAGTATCCAGCAGTCCAGGTAAGTTCCTGTGAGGTTGGAGCGTCTTGACGTGGCAAAAAACCTGAATAGGACAGCATGAAAAAACTCTGTTAGCGTAGCGAGACCAACTGAGATTAGACACTGTGGCTGAGAGTCTAACCCAAGAGGTTTGATGCTCCAGTGAAGGTCTGGTCTCAGCCGGAGGCTTAAATACTGGCAGGTCTCATCAGTGGGATCAGGATCACCTGTGGAGTAAGGGTTAGTGGTGCCGCCCAAAGGCGGCGCTAACTCCAGATCCTCACAATATTTCCATTGTGAACGTGGGCACTACTGATGTGTTGCTACACCCTCGTACCTGCATTGGTATGTTGAGTACTGTTTATGTTGTCAGCTTGCCTGCATGTGTTCAAGCAATACCATAAGGTATGGCCTCTGTGGCAGTGCAAGCTGCTGCTCATTCAGTCCATGACCAGATAGATACGCTGGATGTGGCTGCATTGCCAGCTGAGGAGCAGGGTAATGTAAGGGCTTTACTTAAAAGTATAGCTGAGTCTTTTCTACACATGATGGCGATTTAGGGTGTACTAATTTGGTTACTGATGATATCCCTCTCGTAGATGATGCACCTGTTAAACAACGTTACAGGCGCATACCTTCCTCAGAGTATGAGGCCGTTAAACAACATATCCATTAACTACTCGAAGCACAAGTCATTAAGGAAAGCAACAGCCCTTATGCAAGTCCCATTGTGCTGGTTGAAAAAGCATGGGACTTTATGTATCTGTGTGGATTACAGGCACCTAAATTCTAAAACTAGGAAAGATGCCTTTCCGACATGAACGCAGGCTGTCATTCAGGTGTGAACTACTTACAGGTCTGATAGCCTGAGATCAGTTTGTGATTCAGTTTGTTATTGATAAAAAAATATAGACAATCCATGTGTGATTAAACAAATGTCATAGTCTGAAACTACTATTGATTAGTTTACACTGGTGTGAGTCTGCATGAAAGAAACTCTCAAGCAAACTCACGTTTTAAACAAGTTAGTATCTAGTTACCATTAACTTAACATTGGGTTAGCTTTGAGTTAGCAATACTAGCTCTTTCCTGCCGGTGTTATTGATTTGCAGTGTTGTGTACTAATGTCACAACAATAATCTGGGGAATCAAAAACCCACACAAGAAGGGAGCGGGTGTGATTTGGTCCTGTGGAACATAACGTGCCATCTTTTTGCCTCAAAGAAAAAGGAAAAAAAAAACACGAGTTTTTGTGAAACCTGTTAAAACTTCATATTCCATGAAGTTAAACATGCTTAGTCAACATTACATCTGTCACTAGTTGAAGCTATTTCAGATTAAAATCAAAAAAGTTCTTACAGTAGACATTTTGTAGATCAGTAAAGAACACAACATCAGATTATAGTATTTAAGCTAAAGTTAATTTTAAACAAAAATACATATACAAAGAAATACTGTAAGCTACCAATAATCATTCTTAAATCAATGAAGGTGATAAACATATATGTAAAAACAACAATCATTTTTCTTTGATGCTGAAAAGAAAGATTACATGATATTTCTGTGTACAAGTCCTTATAAGATGAAATCAAAAGAAAGTTAGTCACATTTTGATAATGAAACAGAACACATGTAAGGTTTTCTTTTCAGGAATATAATACAATGTTTACAACATTTGAAATTCAGTTGTTAAAATGTAATTTGCTGGCCTTATGTCACCAAAAAGGGGCACTGTGGACCTTCCTTCAGTTTGAGAGAAAGTTGGCTAAAACAAAGAATGTGTTTGATGTCAGGCCTGGTGTTGTCAGCTTAGTGTAAATAACATGCATCTGTGACTGGGACCAGGAGAGCTCTGGGTTTCCTAGAGGTAACAATTTTTGATTGAATCAACATTTTGTCATTTTTAACCTTCCTAGCTTGAAGACAGTTTGTCTGTTCCTGGGGTACTCCTTTCAAACAACAAATAAGGACACTAGATTCCTGATTCTTGCTGTGGTTAAAAGGTCCTTATCTGTGAATTGTTCCAGGTGCACATGCAAAGGGTCCTTAGATAAAAAGAGGGGTGTAGGCAAGACGGGAGCGGTCAAAAGGTCCTTGTAAATGTAGAGGGAGGGGTTAGTGTGTGCAAATGGTATAGAATGCTCATCATCATGATGCATAAACAGCAGTGGAATTGGTCTTGGTTGTAAATGAAGATAAGGAGGCAGCAGGTAAACTCACAAGTTTTATTACAGTATTGGTGCCATTTTAGAACTGCTTTGCCAATCTCCTGGGTGATGAGAAAAATTAGGTCTAATTATGTTTTAAGCTGATTCATTCATCCATCTTCTTCCACATATTCATGATCAGGTCAAGAAGGCAACAGGTCCAGGAGAAAAAGACTGACATCCCTTTCCCCAGTTACACTCTCCAAATCCTCCTTGGGGATCCCAAGGCATTCCTAGGCCAGAGAGGATACATATTCCCTCCAACGAGTTCTGGATCTGCCCCATGGGCCCTTCCCAGTGGGATGTGCCCACAAAACCTGCCAAGGGAGGCATTCTATTCAGATGCCCGAACCAGCTCAATTGGCTCCTTTTGATGTGAATAAGCAGCGGGTCAACTGTGAGCTCTCTCGAAATAATGGGACTCCTGACCATATCTCTAAGGCTGAGCCCTGTCACCCTATGAAGGAAGCTCATTTCAGCTACTTGTATTCGGGATCTCATTCTTTCAGTCCTAACCAGATGCTCGAGCCACCTCAACTGGCTCCTCTCGACTTGGAGAAGCAGCGGCTCTACTCTGAGTCCCTCCCGGATGACCGAGCTTCTCACACTATCTCTAAACTCATTTTAACCGCTTGTATTTGCGATCTTGTTCTTTTGGTCACGACCCAAAGCTCGTGACCATAGATGAGAGTAGGAACGTAGATTGACCGGTAAACCGAGAGCTTCGCCTTTTGACTCAGCTCTCTCTTCACCACAACAGACCGGTACAGTGCCGACTTACTGCTGGCAATGCAGACCAAGCTCTGACACCGGTCATATAGGCACCTAACAGCCCATATCAAAGGGCCTGGTACCCCATACTCCCGGACCACCACAGGATTGAACGCCTTCTCCAAGTCCACAAAACACATGTAGACTGGTTGGGCGAACTCCCATGCACCCTCAGGGACCCTGCTGAGGGTGTAGAGCTGGTCCAGTGTTCCACGACCAGGACGAAAACCACACTGCTCTTCCTGAATCCGAGGTTCGACAATCCGATGGACCCTCCTCTCCAGAACCCCCGAATAGACCTTACTAGGGAGGCTTAAGAGTGTGATCCCTATGTAGTTGGAAGCCCTAAGGAACTCCTGGCAAATCTCATCCACCCCCGGAGCCTTGCCAATGAGGAGCTTTTTAACCACCTCAGTGACCTCAGCACCGGAGATTGGAGAGCTCGACCCAAAGTCCCCAGGCTCTACCTCCTAAATGGAAGACTTGCCGGTGGGATTGAGGAGGTCTTCGAAGTATTCCGCCCACCGAGCCACCACATCCTGAGTCGAGGTCAGCAAGACACCATCCCCACTATAAACAGGGTTGGTGCTCAACAATGGAGGCACGGAACATGGTCCACTCGGGCTCAATGTCCCCCACCTCCCCTGGAACATGTTCGAAGTTCTCCTGGAGGTGGGAGTTAAATCTCCGCCTAACAGGAGACTCCACTAGACGTTCCCAACAGACCCTCACAATATGTTTGGGCCTGCCAGGTCTGACCGGCATCCTCCCCCACCATTGGAGCCAACTCACCACCAGGTAGTGGTCAGTTGACAGCTCCGCCCCTCTCTTCACCCGAGTGTCCAAAACATGCGGCCGCAGATCAGATGAAACGACAACAAAGTCGATCATTGAACCGCGACCTAGGTTGTCCTGGTGCCAAGAGCACATATGGACACCCTTATGTTTGAACATGGTGTTCGTTATGGACAATCCATGATGAGCACAGAAGGGGGGGGGGCGTTCCTCCCAACCACACCTGTCCAGGTCTCACTGTCATTACTCACGTTAGCGTTGAAGTCCTCCAGCAGAACAAGGGAGTCCCCAGGAGGGGCACCCTCCAGTAACCCCTCCAAGGACTCCAAAAAGGGTGGGTATTCTGAACTGCTGTTCGGCGCATAAGCGCAAACAACAGTCAGGACCCGTCCCCCCACACGTAGGTGGAGGGAAGCTACCCTCTCGTTCACTGGGGTAAACCCAAACGTACAGGCACCAAGATGGGGGGCAACAAGTATGCCCACTCCTGCTCGGCCCCCATCACTAGGGGCTACTCCAGAGTGAAAAAGTGTCCAACCCCTCTCAAGGAGACTGGTTCCAGAGCCAGAGCCGTGCGTTGAGGTGAGCCCAACTATTTCTAGCCGGAACCTCTCAACCTCACACACCAGCTCAGGCTCCTTCCCCACCAGAGAGGTGACATTCCATGTCCCGAGAGCCAGCTTCTGTAGCCGAGGATCAGACCGCCAAGGTCCCCGCCTTCGGCCACCACCCATCTCACATTGCACTCGACCCCTTTGGCCCCTCCCATAGATGGTGAGCCCATGGGAAGGGGGACCCACGTCTCCTCTTCGGGCTGTGCCCGGCCGGGCTCCATGGGCAAAAGCCCGGCCACCAGGCGCTCGCCAACAAGCCCCACCTCCAGGCCAGGCTCCAGAGTGGGGCCCCGGTGACCCGCGTCCGGGCGAGGGAACACTAAATCCAATATCGTGACTCATCATAAGGGTGGTCTCTGGGTCTCTGTGGGCTGCACTTTGCCTGATCCCTGCCTAAGTCTTATCTCAAATAAAGTTTCTACAGTCAATTATTGTGTTTTTTTGATGTAAGAGTTCCAACCTACATCCTTTATCTGGGGTTTGGACCAGCAAAAGTGACACAAAAGATAAACTCAGAGTTATTTTAGTGCAGTGATTAATTTTACATTTACATTCCACCATTGATCAGTCAGCAGCAGTTTTGCGCATGCACAATGCATTAGCAGTTTGGCTGCAGTGGGGTGAATATCTCTTGCTCTGACTGTAGCGGAGGGACGCAGGCCAAGGACTGATTCACATGCTTGTTGGAAAGAATGATACTTAACTGTCAGTCTCCAAAAGTCTCCAATAGCACTAGAAAAAGTGCTATCCAAGATGAATCTTGGACACACTCTTGACTTGATTATCAGCAAAGATGTAATTATCTCCAAGGTCTCTGTAATTGATGTCACTCTATCAGATCATTTTTCTGTTGTTTTTTAAAAAATACAATCTATGTTGATTCGCTTAGAAAAACAGATGTTATCAGAAAATACCTGCTCATAGACAGCGCAGCTGAAACTTTTAATCAAGTCTACTCCTGCACCTCACTTCCAGGCTGTAAACCAGTAGATGAACTGGTATATAACTTATTCTCCAAAATCTCAGATATAACGGATTCTGTTGCCCCTGTTAAAGTGAAAATTATATCTGGCAGAAAGAAATCACCTCGGATAAACACATCACTTGTAAGAAATGAGAAAACCCTTTGTCGAAGGGCTGAACGTAAATGGCTACAAAGAAAGGCTGCAAAGCTATCACTCTTCACTAAAACATGCAAGGGAAACATTTTTTTTGGAAATCATAAACAAAAACAACAACAACGCTCGTGCTCTCTTTGCCGCAGTTGACAGGTTGACAAAGCCTTCTGTGATTTTACCACCTGAACTCCACTCTACCAGGGCCTGCTTTGAGTTTGCCTTTTTTTTTTACAGAGAAAATTACAAAAATTAGAAGGTTAATCTGCTCATCCACACCAAACCTAATCCTGATGCCACAATGCCAAACATATTAAATGCAGAGAAAATTGCTGTATTTTACCAACTCACCCATAAAAACTTAGAAGAAATTATAAATCAATTAAGCTCATCCTCCTGCTGTCTTGATATCCTTCCTACAACCTTCTTTAAGAAAGTTCTTCCTGTCATTGCATCTGACTTGATTCAAATAGTAAACTCATCTCTCTCATCGGGTGTTTTCCCCCAGGCTGTAAAAACAGCAGTTATCAAACCTCTGTTAAAAAAGAACAATCTGGATAAATCACTATTGCAGAATTACAGGCTAATCTCTAATCTTCCATTTATCAGCAAAATTATTGAAAAAGCTGTATTTCAACAGTTAAATAGCTTCTTAACAATGACCAACCGCTTTGACATCTTTCAGTCTGGTTTCCATGCTCACTACAGCTCTGACACTGCCCTCATCAAAGTGTTCAATGACATCCACATAAATACAGACGTCAGAGCGAACAGAAGTGGAGTACTCCATGGTTCAATCCTGGGACCCCTTCTATTTAATGCTCCCACTAGCCCAGATTATTTACCATAACTATGCAGATGATACACAGCTCTATATTACGATGTCACTAGGTGACTCTGAACCTATCCAAGCACTGAACAGATGCTTAGAACAAATCAATGTGTGGATGTGCCAAAATTTTCTTCAGCCGAACAGAAACAAGACTGTAATTATTATCTTTGAACCAAAAGAGGAAAGATCAAGAGTCAGCGCGCAGCTTCAGGTATTACAGCTAAAAACTAGTGATCAGGCCCGAAATCTGGGAGTAGTAATGGACTCAGACCTGAACCTTAAGGGACAGATAAAAACAGTTACAAAGTTGGCTTTCTACCACCTGAAGAACATCTCCAGAATTAAACAGTTGCAATGTGATGTAAAAGTGTTTCAACCTATTTTCTTACATCCTCCTGTTATGTGGGACTACAGCTAAGATAAAAAATCAGGTAGGAAAGGCATCCCACTGGCAGAATGAGAATGCACAGAGTGAGGTTATAAAGGAGACACAATCTGGGCAACAAAGCTGTTAGCTGGGCACAACTTCAAGCCATAACCCTGATGGAAGGACCTTAATTTAATGAACCACACAAATTGTATAGGCCAGTAAGTCCTCCTACTACCTAGGCATCAAAAGAGGTGATGCTTCCCTCCCCTTTTCACCCCTGATCGAGGCAGGCAGGCAGAAACAGAGTGGATCGGGTGAGTGAGCTCCTTCTCAGGGGGATAGGCAAGTTCGGCTGACAAGGTACGGGTTGGCACCAGGATCTTGAGCAGGATACAAAAATCTTCCGGACACAGAAAGAAGCACAGATTAATAGACAGACTGTTGTTAGTAAAGTAACAGAGCAGCTGACGCTAGTACCCAAAGATACGTGCCTCAGCTGCTCTGTTTGCCTGAAGAATTTTTTATCCTGCCCGAGATCCTGGTGCCAACCTGTAGACCTGTCAGCCAACAGGTGATGGCATTATTCATATAACTATCTGAATCATGCTGTCTTACCTTCTCAAACTGAAACACTTCTCTGTAGGTTTTATTTTCATGGGGGGTGGAAGTAAGACAACGCAGGCACATGTTTAAGTGCTAATAAGTTGAATGTGAATCACTCAAGCAAAAAAAAAAGAAAAAAACTCTTATTGGCATCTTTCCCATAAAATACAAACAAGAGAAGATTTTTTTTTTGCTTTTTATATAAAATATGCTCACACCTACACTCACAGATCATTAAATAAACCACTACAACAAGAAAAACATCTCGTTATGGAAAGCGATTACTCATCTGCATTTGTAATGTTCTTCACTGCAGCAGAATGTAAAACTTAAAACAAGGCTGTTTTCTGTTGCACCTTTAAAAGTGAACAACACAACAGTGGGTGTGTTGTGTGTTCAATGCACGTTTGTTATACAACCATGGACAGTGGGGTGATCATGCAGGTGCGCATGTGCTATATACCTACGTTAACAATTCACACACCAATTACAGGAGACAATAATTAAAACAAAACAATAAAAGCTTATGTTGCAACCACTGCAGAAACATCTGCTCTTTTATGTAACAAGTTTTTAGAAAGTTGGTTCTGTGAGTGTGTGCATAAAGGCTATTTGATACAGGCCAACAAACTGCTTCAAATCACCTTCCTACACACTCATGTTTAAAAAGAGATATATGACTAAAGTGGAATGAGAGCAAAGGTAGACATACACACTCACACACAGAAGTAAACATTGAGATTATGAGTTGGAGTTTTCATGCATACTGATGAAAATGTAAACCTTTTAAAAAATACATTAATGATGAAAATTATTACTTTTAGTAAAAGAATCCGTACTAGTCTGAAAAATCCTGAAACATTTAGGCTATTAGGTTATATTCAACTGTAAACAAATACTGCTGAATGTATCATTAGTAGGAAGATTCTTGTTGGGCATTAAAATTTAACTGCTGAGTCATGAAATTGCAACAATTTTCAATCATTCAAATACGTTTGTTTTTACTTCTGCATAGTCATTGACCTTGTGTTGAGTTGAAACTCCATCCATCCATCCATCCATCCATCCATTCATTCATCCATCCATTTTCTTTACCCGCTTCTCCATTCTGGGTCGCGGGGAGCTGGTGCCTATCCCCAGCAGTCACTGTGCGAGAGGTGGGGGACACCCTGGACAGGTTGTGGCACAATCCACTTAGCAAAAATAATAGAAGAAAATTCATCATTTTTCCTTTTGGTGGGTATGATTGTTAAATATCACAAGAATAAAGGGGTGTTAGAGTATAAATACATTCAAGTTAAAACAGGTTTTTGCTCCCCTTATTTAAGGTCCCTTTCACACTGGATGACAAACCCTAAACATTCTTTACAATCTGTTTGCACTTGACTGAATTGTGACAAAATTGGAAGAACTAACCCAATGTGAAGGTAATTATGCATTGCTCTTAGTATACTTGCTACATAGGCTTTTCTCTGCTATTTTCAAAAATCTGCAAGATGCTCTCCTGTGCTCTCACCTCATAGCCATTGTGGACTCTATCAGACATATTTGTTCTTAACTTGCCTGAAGACCTCTCCAAGATCTTGCAAATATCACCTACATTGTGGCTGAATTTTTTTATTTATTTATTTATTTTTACATAATAGTGGGATTGTCAACCAGTTTGAAGGGGCCAACATTAGATTTTTTTGTTGTTGTTGTTGATTTAGAAATCTTAATTATATTGTTCCAGATACAAACTCAAGTAAAAACCAATATGCTGGCTGGTTTGCTTGGTTACCATGTGGAGTTCAATACTCTAGCAACATTGGTATTATATAAAGAACAACTTTATTATTGGTAGAACAGCATTAGTCCATTGATTCTTTGCCTTGGCTAGACCTCCATCCACTCCATACAGATGACTGATTTGTTTAGAGACTAAGTAGTCTAATTAGCCTAATCTAATCGAACCTAACCTAACCTAACAACTATAGAACCAGCATTAACTGAACACTGGAGACACAAGCAAAGACTGTTAGCTAACATTTCAATGTCTACAGTGCACATGTTCCCAGATTTTATCATTGTGCTTTCACTGAATCAGCTTTGTCTTCAGTAGTAAAGTTTGAAAAATGAAAGGAAAACTAACATAAACTTCCACCTCTTTCTTTCAATTTTGCTCCTGCTTAACATCCTAGACATCTTCTCTTCAACTCACCTGGGTTTGGATTTGGGGCCTTCAAGGATTATACTGGTGATGGCATCTCCACATGTTAAAAAAGTATTGATTAATATCTGAGAAGTGGCCTGAAGTGGCAAACAAAACACTTAGCATAACATCCAAAGCTGCTAGGACAAACAGCTTTAAAATCTAATTTTATAGCCAGGAGCTCTGAAAACATTTACAGGGAGATGAAAAGAAAGAAAAAATCAATCTAGCAAAATTACTGCAAACAAAACAAGACAATCATTGAGATTATTTACTGTAAGAGTGAAAGGTTTAGATTTTCTTCCTTAATTTCCCACTGCTCTGTCATTCACAGAGCTTGGTTGACTCATCTATTATCCTCCAGCAAGCTAACCAGTTTAATGCATATACAGCAGGGTTTCACCCAGCGTTTTATAAGCCTGGCGGGCCGCCAGGCTAAGCTCCGCTTGTTTATTATAAATACGTCATTTTTTATACGCATTTTTTCCACCCGTACCCCCAAAACCACTACCTTTATCTACCTCACCGTGCGAGAGTACACGCGCCAACAGTGCCAATCACTCTGTCCCCGCCCCTGTGCAAAGGCCCCGCGCGGTGTCTTGTTGCGTGGTCGTGCGCCTCCTAGTAACTTGGCCCAGACCGCATGCTCAGGTCTGCGCACTGTTCGTGTAGCCCTGTGGGGCTCTAATGAGCTCTGAGGCCGAGCCACCTTCAGCTACTGCTGGAGTTAGCAGGTCGCTGGAGCAATAAACACAGAACGAGCAGGTTTAACTAAAAATGGTTAGTTGAGCCACAATTCAGCTGGTGGCTTTACAAGATCGAATATGGTAAGCATGTTTTGTGCTTAGTGAAAACATTATCCATGTTTACCAAAATGATGCTATTAAATTCAGCATTAGATATGTTTTGTGTAGTGGTCCAACATGCAACCTGTGCACAAAAAGCACAGTACAGTACAGCATCTGTCTATTTATCGGAGTTCTGTTGTCATTCATTGGCCTTGATGTGAGACGTGTGTTGGTGCCTTGTTTGCACTTTTTCATTTGTTATTTAATGTATTTGTCAATATGACTTAAATTAGGATTCAAATTAGGTGCAATCAATTAGTATTTATTTTAATTGTATTTTTGTTTTTAAAAGTATTTCAAAAGTGCCTTTGACATAATGCAGGATTTTAGCTGTATGAGCGGAACCGAAAACCAGAACACAGAGACAGGACATAAAGGTAAGTGGTTTATTTACAGGTGCTTATTATTTACAGTGCAAGTTCAAGAGGACCTGGAACGACAGGAGGGAGATAAGGTGAGTCTCGAGTACCAATGAATCCAGTAAAGGAATGTCTGTAAATATTTCTTGCATTTAAGTATTGTGTCTTTCTTACAGGTTTTGGAGAAGGAGGCGGTGAGGAGTAAGTAGTCCCAGAGAAGTCCGAAGAGGAAGGATCCCAGAGTTCCAGCAGGTAAGTTGTTCAGGTCGCACAAGGTAAGTTCCAAAATGAGGCACAGGGGATTGAACCAGTAGGCAAGATGCTCCAGCGAAGATCTGAGGCCGACTAGGGATTTAAATGCTGGTACTGCTCATCAGGAAAACCAGCAACAGCTGAGGAGAGAAAGGTTAACAGCTACGCCTGGAGGTGGCCACACCAGATCTTCACAGTGCCGGGGACCAAACAAACTGTTTCTTATTGGAGGCGAGTTGAGTTAGGGGAGCTGCCACCCTGCTGTAGTCCTTGATGAAGCGCCGGTAGAAATGAGCAAACCCCAGAAACCTCTGTAGTGTGCGACGGTCAGACGGAACGGGCCACTCTGCCACAACCTTAGTTTTCTCTGGATTAGTCTTATAATAGCCCTGTCCAAACAAGAAACCCAGGAATGTTACAGTGGTTACGTTAAACTCACATTTTTCAGCCTTTATGAATAGCTGGTTTTCATAGAGTCGCTGGATGACCGCCAGCACCTGCTGTTGATGTTGATTGGTGTCCTGGGAGTAGATCAGAATGTCATCTAGGTAGACAAAAACGAATATATTCAAAAAATCACGTTAGTCATTGATTGGTGACTGAAACACTGCAGGGGCATTGGTTAGTCCGAAGGGCATTACTAAATATTCAAAGTGCCCTAAGGGGGTCTTGAAAGCCGTCTTCCACTCATCCCCCTTCCTAATCCTCACCAAATGGTAGGCGTTACGGAGATCCAGTTTTGTGAAAATTGTAGCTGAATGAAGTTGCTGGTGCACTGAGTCGATGAGAGGTAGAGGATACTTGTTCTTGATGGTTATTTGATTGAGTCCTCGATAATCGATGCAAGTACGAAGACTCTTATCTTTTTTGGTCATGAAGAAGAATCCAGCACCAACAGGGGAGGTGGATGGCCGAATGATTCCAGAGGAGAGGGATTCTTCAATGTAGTCTTTCATAGAATCCCTCTCAGGACCTGAGAGGTTGAACAGACGACTAGAGGGAAGGGGGGCTCCTGGTAGTAGTTCTATTGCGCAGTCGTATGGTCGATGAGTGGGTAAGGACAGAGCTTTAGCTTTGCTGAATACCGGGGCAAGGTCGTAGTATTCAGGAGGAACTTTAGTTAGATCGATCTTTTCAGGGGGTCCAACTCTCTGTGCAAGGGCCGGCATGGCAGAGTGCAGGCATTTCTCCAGGCAATAATTACTCCAAGTCTCGATCCTCCTTTCGGTCCAGTTAATGACCGGGTTATGTTTCTTAAGCCAGGGGAAGCCCAAAATCATTTGGGGTGTGGGTGATGAAAACACTAAAAAATCTCCTGCTTCACGATGATTACCAGATGTAACAAAAAGGAGATTCATGACTTGGTGTTTGATTTTGGGGATAACTTGGCCAGAAATGCTCATGACGGGTAAAGAAGAGGTAATCTCCTGAGGAGGGAGCCCTAGATGGAGAACCAGGTCTTCGGAGATGAGGTTCTGTTTTGCTCCAGAATCCACCAGTGCGTGCACTGAACTTCTCTGATGCTTGTTGATGAGAGTGATGTGTATGTAGAATCGGGAACCGAGGGAGTGTGACAAACTGCTCACTAGCACCCCTCGACTGACTAGTGAGCTGGACCTTTTGACAGTAGTGGGCAATTATTACGAAAATGTCTGTTGTCACCACAATAGAAACATTCCTTTGACTCGAACCGGCGCTGTCTCTCCTCCAAACTTAATCTGGCATGGCCTAGTTGCATGGGTTCAGCGTGGGGCTTGGGTGAAAAGTTTATTTCTTTTGCCTCCTCTGCAATTGCCAAGTTGACAGATGACTTGGTAAACTGAGAACTTGAGGTCTTCTCTCGTTGTCTCTCCCTTCAGCGGTTGTCAATCCGGATGGTCAATGTGATCAATTCTTCCAACAAATGTGGCTCATCTCTCCCAGCTAGTTGATCCTTCAGTGACTCCTGCTGTGCGTTCTTGAAGGCCCCTTTCAGAGCCTGTTCATTCCATCCCGAGGCTGCTGCTAACGTCCTGAAGTCGATTGCGAACTGTGCTGCAGATCAATGTCCCTGCTTTAACGTCCATAATTTTTGTGAGATCTCCGTCTCGTTGAATTTGATGCCAAAAGTCTGTTCAAAATCCTCAATAAACTGGTTAAGTGGTGTCAGGCTTATAGTCCGAAAATTATACTTGGCCTCTGCCCATTTTAACGCCTTATCTCTTAACAATACAATGATGTAGGCTATCTTGGAGGAGTCTTCAGCGAAGGAGTGCGGAGAACGAAGAAATACCAAAGAGGACTGAAGAAGGAAACCTGCACATTTCCCAAGCTCACCTGAGAATGGTTCTGGCGTGGGCGCGGGGACCTCCCGGAAGTGAGCCGATGTCTGAACCGGACATGGCGGAAGGTTAGCGGCGGAAGCGGAAGTCACGGTGGCTGATGGGAGTTGTAGTGCTAACGACAGCTTCTGATGGATCTCCTGGGTTAGCAACGTTAACTGGTCGAGCCTTCCAGAATCCAATCGCTGCTGTTCGCTTAGAGAATTAAGTATGGTCTCGTGTCGGGCAATTTGTGATGCGGCCTCTGTGAGTTCGGCACGAGTCGAGGATTCCGCCATTTCCTTCGTGAGTTTCTTTGCCCACATACAGCGTGGAGGCCTGGATTCAAAAAAAGATCCTTAGCTTAGCTTAGTTAACGAACATGGTAGTCTAAGTGAACTGGAATCGGAACCGCTCTAGGCTTTGGTTTGGCTGGAGCATTCTGACATAATGCAGGATTTTAGCCGCATGAGCGGAACCGAAAACCAGAACACAGAGACAGGACATAAAGGTAAGTGGTTTATTTACAGGTGCTTATTATTTACAGTGCAAGTTCAAGAGGACCTGGAACGACAGGAGGGAGGTAAGGTGAGTCTCGAGTACCAATGAATCCAGTAAAGGAATGTCTGTAAATATTTCTTGCATTTAAGTATTGTGTCTTTCTTACAGGTTTTGGAGAAGGAGACGGCTCAGCGGTGAGGAGTGAGTTGTCCCAGAGAAGTCCGAAGAGGAAGGATCCCAGAGTTCCAGCAGGTAAGTTGTTCAGGTCGCACAAGGTAAGTTCCAAAACGAGGCACAGGGGATTGAACCAGTAGGCAAGATGCTCCAGCGAAGATCTGAGGCCAACTAGGGATTTAAATGCTGGTACTGCTCATCAGGAAAACCAGCAACAGCTGAGGAGAGAAAGGTTAACAGCTACGCCTGGAGGTGGCCACACCAGATCCTCACAAATATCTTACAATATCACATAATAAATCGCCATATTTTCAACTTTCCTGTCAACTTTAATCTTTTTTTTTCACTAAATCATGATTGGCTAGCGAACGGCCACCTATCACCAGGCTTAGCCTCTTTTCTGGGGGAGACCCTGTACAGAATATGTGGAGAACCAATTAATTTTCATAGTTTTGAACACAGTTTTATTTGGAGTCGTTAACTATAAGAGTCAGATAAATAATTGAGTTTTGCCAATTAATTTTAGTATGTGTTCACTAGTCTCAGCTTGTCTCATGTCAGAATCTTTGGCCTGCACTTCAGTCAATGATCTATTTTTTAGATTTGGTACATATTTCTTCAAATTGATGTTTCCACTAACAGTTAGAAACTTTTGTCAATTGTGATTTTCTGCTGAAGGAAAACAAATCTATGGCATTTGGAAATTATGTTTTTTCAAATGGGCACAATTTTGTGTCCACATCTAAGCCGATGAACAGACAAAAAAAATACCATGACAATCAAAAGATTGGTTCTTATCAATACTGAGTAAAAACAGGAGGTGAAAAGTCAAATGTCTGGTTAAGAAAATGAGTTATGGTTTAAAACAGAATTAGTTTTTGTATTCTATTTACATACTGGAAGAGTACTCTGCTATACTTAATTAGTAAATAAACATTCAGTCAATGAAAACAAACACATTTGTTGGGATCTGGGTTTTTTTTTCTTTCTCTCTGCTCCTGGCGGAAGGCTGACGTGTTTCTTTTCTCTCTGTCTCTCTGTCTCCTGAACCGACCCCCCCTTCTGTCTCTCTGCCCTGCTTTCTTTTTGGAGCCTCTCTTTGCATATTCTTCAAAATTTATAAATTATGGATCTGATCAGCTGGTCTCTCAACGCAATTGATCAAATTTTCTCGATGGTAAGACAGATTTTGGGAGAGGACATTTTTTGCTGGATATACAATGGAGGAAATAGAATACTGTTTGTCTATCAATTTTTGTCTTTGGAAGATCTACATATTTAGATTTTTGATAACAGGATTTCTGCTGTTTGGATTAGGCAGTTACCTGACTTATCGTCAAATTTGTTTGATGGGTTCGGCGGTCAGCAATCAAAATGTGTGGTTATGGGAGCTAAATTGCAAGTTGGATGCGATCCTTTTACAGGACTGCAGACTGAGATGCAGTTCTAGGACTCATGAATAATATGGGTTACATCTTGGAGAAAGTTGCTCGCTCAAATCAGGTGGAATGGACCTGGAATTTGGCTGTTTGGATTCGCCATTGAGAAGTATCAGCAAGACTTTCATGGCAGACAGAAACACAATGTCTGCCTGACCCAAAACAATTATTGTTTTGTAAATTCTGGCTTCCCTGACGCTGGCCTTGGCTAGCTATCTTTAATTTCTCCCCGGATTTTATGTAAACAAGATGCTCCACTCCCTCCTTGAAAGGACATCTGTGGATCTGCTCTGGGTTGGCTGATAAACATTCCATCACATTATTCAAAGACAATGGCCTCTGTGACGTGATTCATGGACCTATCTGCAAACACACACGCAGACACACATAACATGTACCACATCGTCTTCTACCGCCTCTACACACACATACACACAAATATGCACACTTTCCACTGCTTCTGTCATCTCTCTCACTCCAAACCCCCACCCCCACCTCCTTCCCTCCTTATCTATCTTAGTTAGTAATTCTTACGTCGGCTGTTTTAGCGGGCCTTCTGGTACTATTTAGAAAGTTTGGTACCGTTTTAGCATTGTCATGTTTTAGTTTATTTAGTCTTTCTGTACATTTAGTTTAGTTTATTTTATCTTAGCTCATACTTTAAAGATTTTTAGATTGTTAGATTCCTAATTGTTGTTTAGTTCAGCTTTAACTTCATCATGATTTTATTTAGATTATTTTAGCTACTATTTTACTCATGTTTAGATATGTTTAGTTTCATGATTTTACTGAGGTTCATGATTGATGTTTATACTTCTGTATCTTTATATCTGATTTTGATTTCATTTAGATTACTCTAGCTACTATTTTGACTGTCTCAGCTCATACTTAGATATGTCTGGTTTCGTGATTTTATTTAGATTATCCTATATTTCATTTAGATTATACATGATTCATTTAGATTATACATGATTTATGTGTTTTTTTCTTTTTTTGTGTTTCATTATGTACCTGCCTTATTGGATTCTGTTTTTGTTTCTGCTGTAAAGCGCTTTGGATCGCCTTGTTGCTATATAAGTGCTATACAAATAAATCTCACTTCACTTCACTTTACGCCTGCTTCGCCCAAGCCTGCTGGTTCCTGGCCTGCTTCGCCCAAGCCTGCTTTGTCCAAGACTCCTTTGCCCAAGACTCCTTTGCCCAGGATGGCCTCCAGAACTCTCGCCATGCCGTGGACGGTGCTCGGGTCGTCCGCCGGAACTCTTGCCTTGCCGCGGATGGCGCTCGGGCCACCCGCCAGAACTCTCGCCTCACCGTGGACGGCGTTTGGGCCGCCTGCCGGAATTCTTACTCTGCATTGGACAATGCCCGGTGTTTTGAGTTTTTTGTTTTGCTTTGGTGTTCCCCGGGTTTATGCTCGGTCGGTTTTTTGTTTCTTGTTCTTTATTCATGCCCTCCGTCTCGTTTTTGTTTTGTTTTTTTCCCCCCTCCACCCTCCCGAGTTAAGTATCTGAGTATTTTTTGTTAGGGGACTTCAGGAGCCATCCCCTTAAAGGAAGTGCTCTGTCATGTATGTTGGTGTTTTGGGGGTTTCTGTTATTTGTTTGGTGTTTCTTGTTCATCTTGTTCTGGTTCCTTGTCACTATTCACTCCTCCCCAGTATTTTTCCAGTCACTCCTGCCACAGCCATCTCACCTGTTCCTCGTCATGTCCACAGCTGCACCCAATATTTATCTCTCCCTCAGCCTTTAAAACCGGTCTCTGTTTCTTCACTCTTCACTGGGTCATTCCTTTCCGTTCCTCTCGTTTTGCTCACGTTTATTGGTACCACACTCCATGCCATGCCTTGCCTTACTCTTTTGGATTTTTTTGTTATTGTTTGTTTGTTGCAGACACACCAGCCTTTTGTTTTGTTTATATTTTACTTTAATAAATTAGTTTCCTTTTAAGATGAGTCTGCGTTCTGGGTTCACCTCCGTCTACCCCCACTTCTGACAGAACTTGAAATAGAAGACATAACTTAGTCATGACTTCTCAACAACAGGTGTTACCTTATAACAAACTCCTCCATTACAGAGATTACTTATCCAAAGGGCTGGTAAAACTTGTAGGTTGGGGTACAGAAAAAAGGTTGATGTCCAGAAAACAGAGGCTTGGCAAAAGTCTGGCAACAAGACAAAACGTAGTGATCCAGGGCACAGAAACATGGTCAAGATGAAGAGGGCAATCAGGGATGAGAGAAAATCACAGATAATTAGATTATATTAAACTTTTTTTAATTCTGGCAAAGTGTCATGTTCCTGTTAAAGCTTTTGAGCCACATGTAGAGAAAACACTCAGGGGAAGGAAAAATCGGTAAAAGTTGACAAAATGTGCAAAAGTGGTGGTGCAGGGTTGGTAAGATGACTTGGGGAACCAGAAGCTCAGAAGATGATAGGGAGGTCCACCAGGGAGGGTTGAGTGGATACAAGGGGGTGTTGTCCTCAGAGCAGAACTGCGAGATGGAGGTAGGCTAAGGGCTGGAGAACTGGATGGAAAACTGCTGCAGGACTGCTAAAGGGTGGATAGGTAGTACAATGATGATGATGATGGAGTGAAAAGTTGCATATCATGAGAATCCGAACAGCCTTCAGTCCTGCAGCTGGTTCTACTGATGCCTTCTGGTGGTTACCTGCCGGAAGTGTTAGGAGAACCACAGAGAAAAACACAACACCCCAATTACCTGACATAACCCCCCTCAACGGCCGCCACCTGGCAGTCCAGAAGAAGTAGACGGAATGGAGGCTTTGTAGTCAGTAGTCGGAGATGAGAGACGGATCCAAGATGAAACACCGGGGCATCTACAATTGGATTGTAGCCTTCCCAGTCAACCAGATACTGATACCCCCAACCTAGCCAACAGGAGGCCACGATCTGTCAGACAGCAAAAGCTGGGTGCCCATCAATGTCCCAGTTGGGATGATGGAGGGTTCAAGGTGCTGGTATGTACAGATTAGATCTGGGACACACGGAAGGTTGGGTGGATTCAAAGACAAGAGGGGAGGCGGAGATGGACAGCAGAGGGACTAATGATGGACTGGATCTCATAGGGACCAATGAGCCTGGGGGAGAGTTTCTTGGACAAGGACTTTAATGGGATATCACAGGAGGATAACCAAACCTTCTGTCCTGGGGTGTATTGCGGGGCAGGAGTAGCTACATTTCTTGTCGGTGATTCTCTTGTTTTGTTTAGCTGTTCGGTTGAGGGCAGTGATGGTATTCGACCAGACTTGTTTACAGCAGCAGATGTGGTGGTGGACAGAGGGTAAGGAGATTGCTTTTTCATCTGTGGAGAAGAGAGGAAGTTGTTAGCCAATGGATGCTTCAAAGGGAGAGAGACCTGTAGCAGAAGAAATGTGAACGTTATGAGTGTTCGACCCAAGGGAGAAACTCCTGTGATGTTCCATTCAGAAGGGTTGGTGGATGTAAGACAGTGGAGGGTTGCTTCAAGTTCCTGGTTTAGTCGTTCTGTCTGGCCATTGGGCTGGGGTGATATCTTGAAGTGCGTGAGGGCTTGGCACGGAGAGTGGAAGAGAATAGTTTCCATACTTGAGATGGACCACTAATTGAGAGTATTTCCAGAGGGATTCCATGAAGGCGAGAAAAATGTTTAACAAGAAGTTTGGCTGTTTGTATGGCAAAAGGAAGTTTTTGAAGAAGATTAGATGACAGGCCTTGGAAAATGATCAATTATGGTGAATATTGTGGTCATACCTTGAAATGTGGGGACTCCAGTGATGAAATCTATGGCTATGTGAGACCAAGGACGTGTGAGTATGGCAAGGGGATCAGCCCTCAGTCCTGCAGCTGGTTCTACTGGTGCCCTCTGGTGGTTACCTGCCAGGAGTGTTAGGAGAACCACAGAGAAAAACACATTTCACGAATTTCAGTGTTTTGAGTTTGGTTTCTTGTTTTGGTTTATCTGTTGGTTTTCTGTTTTCTTGTCACTATCCACCTCCCCAGTACTTTTCCAGTCATGCCTGCCATGCCCATCTTCACCTGTTAGTAATCATTATCACTCACCTGTGCTCATTTACCTCCATTATCCTCAGTCTTTAAGAACCGGTCACTTTTCATTACTCTTCACTGGATCATTCCATTTTGTCTGCCTGTTACATGCTTTTTGCCTTGCCATGTCCTGCCTTGTTTCTAAGTTTGGATTTTGTTGTATTTAGGATTTTGCTGCCACGTCAGCCATTTGTTTTGTTTGTTTAGTTAAGTTAATAAATTAGTCTCTTTTCTTAAGATGAGTCTGCGTTCTGGGTTCGCCTCTGTCTCCCCACCTTCTGACACCACACCCCAATTACCTGACACAAAGTACAACAAAATAAAACAACAAGCCAAAGAATTCCTTATATTAGTTTTGATTGTGAACCACTTTATAATTTTGTTATGAACAGTGCTGAACAAATTAAGTATTGATGTTTTGTCATTATGAAGACTTAAGACATAGAACTAAATAACTGACACAAGTTTTTTCATGTGAGAAGCTAAAAAAAAAAGGTATTTAGTGTGACTTATATCCATGCCCCCTTTAAAAACTAACATAGTCATTGAATTGGATCAAACAACTGAGACCAGACAAAGTGAAAACTGTTCTAAAGGGTCTATTTCTAAGGTATCCTTCTTTTTTTGTTTTCCAACACTATCACTGAACAATCTGAACCTCTCATTTCAAAATGAAAATTGCTAGGAGTAATTATACATAACCATATTGTGGTGGATGCTCCTACCACCACCACATGTTTTATTTTATACTTTGCAACACATTTCTAATATTTGTTGTTTTTAAAGAGTAAAAATTGGTTGTTCTGTCTTTAATTTATGTTTTCTTGGTTCTGCCAAATGTTATACTGTGTTGTCCTTTTTTTTTTGCATTTTCCTTCTATTTCCTAAAGGCACAGTGCTCCCAACAACCTTTATGATTGCCTGTTCTTTCTTCCCTTTATCAGTGTGGAGCACTCTCTTTTTCTCTCTGACCCACACACATTGTAGGGTTTCTAAGCTTGCGTCCAAACACAGCTGCAGGAAACTTCCTTCAGATACAAAACTCACAACAGAAGCCACACATACACACTCGCTTCAACCACTTGTCTCAACAGGAAGCAGTTGTTGTGGCAGTACTTTCAGACAAGAGGACACAACTGTGTCTAATTGTGTAAGCCATGAACATGTCTTTCTGATTTTCATCCCAAGACAAATTGGAGCTATACATGAACAAAATACTATTTTATGTGTCTGTGTATTTGTGTCTACTTTCCTCTGATGCTGATTGGTCTCCTGGGGTTTAGTTTTGCTCTAAGAGATGGGCAGTCCATTAGTAGGATGGATAACACTGCTAAGTTTTTGAAAAAATTTGTTGGTTACTGCATGGTCTTTTTCATTTAAACAATGTGTTTTCCCCCAATAAATGATGACCTAATGTCAATATAAAAATACATGTTTAGTGTTTGCTGCCATGAAAGGTGGGATATAATATAATTGCCTGAATGTGTGTAGCCCAAAGACCCCTTATGATGAACATAAATATTGGACACAGTGTTCCCTCGCCCAGACGCGGGTCACCGGGGCCCCACTCTGGAGCCAGGCCTGGAGGTGGGGCACGTTGGTGAGCGCCTGGTGGCCGGGCTTTTGCCCATGGAGCCCGGCCGGGCACAGCCCGAAGAGGAGACGTGAGTCCCCCTTCCCATGGGCTCACCACCTATGGGAGGGGCCAAAGGGGTCGGGTGCAATGTGGGATGGGTAGTGGCCGAAGGCGGGGACCTTGGCGGTCTGATCCT
>NC_051436.1:24070889-24086128 GCF_001649575.2 Kryptolebias marmoratus
GGCCTGGGAACGCCTTGGGATTCCCCCGGAGGAGCTGGCCCAAGTGGCTGGGGAGAGGGAAGTCTGGGTCTCCCTGCTTAGGCTGCTGCCCCCGCGACCCGACCCCGGATAAGCGGAAGAGAATGGATGGATGGATGAATGTGTGTATGTTTGTTTGACTGTCTGTCTATTAGCAAAATAGCTCATGAACCAGTGTATGGACTTTGATTAAACTTTCAGAAAGTCGTCAGTGGATGTACAGCTACTGTACAACCAGTTAACGTTTAGAGTTTACCCAATTCAAGATGGTTGCCACAGCTAATGGACATTTAATGAATCAGACAATAATAAGAACAAAGTCCAAGCCATCAACACATGCCACAAGCCAGTCCTCAGATACCCTGCTGGTATAATAAGCTGGCCAAAGGTGGAGATGGACGATACTGACATCAAGACACAAAAGCTCCTTATAATGCACAGAGGATTTCACCCTAAGTCCAACACCCTGAGACTGTACACTAAGAGAAAGGAGAGATACAGAGGACTAGTGAGCATCAGAGCCACTATACAGAATGAAACAACCAAGATCCTGGAGTACAACTGGAAGAAAGCCCCCAATGATGATCTGCTAAGTGAATGTCTCAGGCAGCAGAAACCCAATGTGGAAGAGGAGAAAAAGGAAAACTTATGCTTCCATAAGGTTTCCATAAGCCCCTGCACGGCATGCACCATCGGCAGATTGAGGATGTGACTGATATCAACAAATCCTACCAGTGGCTAGAAAGGCCTGAACTGAAGAACTGTCATAGTTTTGGTGTTTTGTTTGATGGTTTTTCTGGTTCTTGTTCTGCTGTGTTTGTCTTTTGGGTTTGTGTTCATGTCTTGTCATTTTCACCTCCCCAGTAACCTGCCACGCCTCCTTCTCTCATTCCTTGCTGTTCAGTTTCTTTCCAGTTTCTCATGCCACACCCACATTACCATGACTACTTAATCACTGCCATCATTTTCACCTGTTTGTTATCACTCACCTGTGCCCATTTTCCTCCTGATCCTCAGCCTTCATATACCGGTCTTTGCTCTTCATTCCCTACTGGGTCATTCCGTTTTGTCATGTCTCTTTGTTCAGTGCCTTGCCTTGCCTTGCCTTGCCTTCATTTTGGATTTCTGTTATTGTTAGTTTTTGCTGCCACGTCAGCCTTTTGTTTTGTTCGAGTTTTTGCTTAATAAATTTTTGTGGATTAAGTTGAGTCTGCGTTCTGGGTTCGCCGCCATAGTTCCACCTCACGACAAGAACAGCACAGAGGCACTAATCATGGCAGAACAAGAATAGACCCACAGCACAATAGCAATATAGGACGGGGTCTATCATACTAGACAAGACCCAAGATGCAGGCTGTGTAAAGATGCCCCTCAGACAGTCCAGCACATAATAGCAGGATGTAAGGTGGAGGCAGGTAAAGCATACATGGAACGCCATAACAAAGTGGCTAGAATAGTGTACAGGAACATCTGTACGAAGTATGGCCTGGAAGTCCCACAGTCAAAGTGGGAGATGCCACCTAAGGTGGTGGAGAAACGCAGGGCTAAGATACTCTGGGACTTTCAGATCCAGACTGACAAACAGGTGATGCCTAACCAACCAGACACTGTGGTGATTGACAAGATACAGAAGAAAGCAGTGGTGATAGATGTAGCAGTCCCAAGCGACTGTAATATCAGGAAGAAGGAGCATGAGAAGCTTGAGAAATACCAAGGGCTGAAAGAGGAAATAGAGAAGTTGTGGAAAGCCAAGGCGTCAGTGACCTGA
This sequence comes from Kryptolebias marmoratus, assembly GCF_001649575.2. Classification (NCBI taxonomy): domain Eukaryota; kingdom Metazoa; phylum Chordata; class Actinopteri; order Cyprinodontiformes; family Rivulidae; genus Kryptolebias; species Kryptolebias marmoratus. Next base: position 24,072,676 of record NC_051436.1, read on the forward strand.
GAACAAAGTCCTGTGATCCACATGGGAACATTGGGAACCCTCTTGAACATTTCAAAACATTTTGGAAACTTCCTTGTGAATGCCTTTCACAAATTAATGCTAACAGTTACAGCTCAGTTAGATACAGGGTTGGGCATCATTTGAATTTGAACAATTCCACTTCAGATTTTGAGTTTCGATTGCAGTTCCTAACAATTCTTGATTCTGATTCTTTTAGGAGAGAATATATGCTGTAACCTTTCTGTGCACTCTTCAATTTGATACCCCAACAGCTTTCCCTTGGATTCTATGGTGAACATTGCACATCGCAGAGTCTGGTCAACTGCCTGGCTAACATTAGCTAAGTATTTGCATTTAAGTTGACCCACCATTTTATGTTGAGCATAACTTGTTAGTTGCCTCAGTGTTGGTATAAAATGTATTTTATTGTTTTAGTTACCTGATTTTGACTGCAGTATAGTGCTAGGCTGAGGCCACCATCTCTGGGTCCGAGCCTCCAAACAGAAGCTAGACCTCCACGTTCAAACATTGCCTCATTGGTTTGACTGAAACACACTAAAACTGACTAACCACACTTCACTACACCCTAACTATCAGAATGGAGAATCAAAATTTTAGACCCAGTTTGTGAGGGAGTTACCCCCTCACTAACAGGTGCTGTATGTTTGCATTTTCTATATTCTAATTTAATTTATAAATGTGGGTTTTATGTGGTATTTGGGATAGGTTTAAATCTGATTTATTAATTTAAAAGATTTTGTGTTTATTATTTTCTCCTTCTCTTTGAGGTCACCTAGTTCTGTGTTGCCATGGAAGCACGCCCATGAGCAGTTATGGACCTGGGTGTTCTCAATCAGCTTCACTGGGGGAATCCACACTGATTGAGAGGGAGGGGAGATATTTTGGGATTTTGTCTGTGTTTAGATTGTTAGTTTTTCGCTTTGAAGGTGTTAAAGTTAATTGTAATTATTTAAATAAGTTAACTGTAACTATGTAAGTGTTCTAGAAAACTCCTTTGTATAGGTAGGTTTAGAAATAGGCAGTGTAAATGTTTGCACCCCTTTGAAATTAGAAGTGGTACAGGTTAGTGATTTAAAAGCTGCGTAATTTAGAATGTGTTGGCTTTTGTTGTTCTTTGCCTCTGTAAATGGTTGGGGAATGTGGAAATTGTGTCCTGCTGCTGTGAAAATGTAAGAACTATTTTTTTCTTTGAAGAAATATATATAAACGAAAGAATCAGAGCTCTGCAAACTTTTGGATTCTGTCTGATTTTTCTTTTTTGTGTGGGTCCCTAAGACCTTGCATAGATTATAGGGGGCTTAACAACATAACTATCAAAAACAAATATCCGCTACCATTAATGTCATCCGCTTTTGATCTAATTCAGGGGGCTAAATTCTTCACCAAGCTAGATTTACGCAACGCTTACCATCTGATCCGTATTAGAGACGGGGATGAATGGAAGACTACATTCAACACCCCCTCAGGTCACTATGAATATCTGGTGATGCCTTTTGGTCTCACTAATGCCCCGGCAGTGTTTCAGTCCCTAGTTAATGACCTCCTGCGTGACATGATTAATCAGTTCGTTTTTGTATATCTTGACGACATCCTTATTTTTTCTCGTGATCTCGTCTCTCACAGGGACCATGTTAGGATGGTTCTCCTGAGATTACTACAGAATAAGTTGTATGTTAAGGCTGAGAAGTGCGAATTTCACCAAACTACATCTTCGTTTTTAGGGTTCAATATTTCCCCCAATCAGGTCTCTATGGACCAGGCTAAAGTTAACGCTATTCATGATTGGCCTGTGCCGAAGGATAGAAAGAGCTTACAACGTTTCTTAGGGTTTGCTAATTTCTATAGGAAGTTCATCAAGAGTTTCAGTCAGGTTGCGGCACCACTTCATGCACTCACCTCAGTTAAAAACCAGTTCACGTGGAACCAGGGCGCTCAGACAGCATTCGACCAACTCAAGAATCTGTTCACTAAGGCACCTATCCTTCACTCACCAGATGAAACAAGACAATTCATTGTCGAGGTGGATGCTTCAAGCTCTGGAGTTGGGGCTGTGCTAAGTCAGGTTTTTGACGATAATCAACTCCATCCATGTGCTTTCTTCTCCAAAAGATTAACCTGTGCTGAACGGAACTATGATGTCGGCGAGAGAGAGTTACTCGCCGTCAAGTTGGCCTTGGAGGAGTGGAGGCACTGGTTGGAGGGAGCCAAGGAGCCTTTCGTCATATGGACAGATCATAAAAATTTGGAATATCTTAAGACGGCTAAAAGACTAAGTTCTCGTCAGGCCAGGTGGGCGTTGTTTTTTTCCCGTTTCACTTTTCACCTCACCTACAGGCCTGGCGAGAAGAACATAAAAGCGGATGCTCTCTCTCGGGTCCATGAAGGAGAGTTGATGGATAAGGAATCCGGATCGGAGGAGTTCATTTTGCCACGGACTGTGCTGCTGTCCATCACGAAGTTGGAGGAGGACCTATGTCAGGCACTTCAGGAGCATCCATCCCCTTCAGCTTGTCCCTCTGACCGCATGTTCGTTCCTCCAGAACTAAAGACTAAGGTGTTAATGTTTTGCCATAATTCCAAAATCTTCTGTCATCCAGGTATAACCAAGACCCTGTCGGTGGTAAAGTCGCAGTTCTGGTGGGATTCCCTTAACAGGGACGTCCGGGAGTTCGTTCGTGTCTGCCTGTCCCCATTGTGCTAGAGCCAAAGTCTCCCTCTCGCCCTTGGTCCCACATCGCCATGGACTTCATCACGGCTTTGCCCGCATCTTCGGGTAACTCAGTAATTTTGACAATCATAGACCGTTTTTCGAAGATGGTGCATCTGGTCCCGTTAAAAAAGCTCCCCACCTCCAAGGAACTTGGTACCCAGAAGAACGCTCCTGGGTACCTGCCAAAGACATTCTGGACAAGACCTTAATTAAGGACTTTTACAGGGCTCATCCGAGTCAACCAGGCGGCCCGTCAGGAGCCGGGCCCTTAGTGGGGGGCTCTGTCACAGCTCCATCTGTTCCTGCCACGCCTCTTGCCTCTAGTCATGCCACAGCCAAGTAACTTTCCACTTTCCCAGTTCCAAGCCACGCCCATGTAACCATGCCCACACAATCACCATCATCTGCTTCACCTGTTCTGCCCTGTATATATACTCACAGCTCCCAGTCCTCAAGTGCCAGATTATTGAAAGCCTCACAGCCAGTAAATGTCCAGCGTACTTTCCATGTCCTTGCCTGATCTCGACCCTTGCCTGTCCCACGACCCACGTCTCTCGTCTGCCCCTTTTTGGATACTGCTTTGGACTCTGATTTCTGGTTGCCGTTCTCGCTTCGCCTTTCTGGACCTCACTCTTTGGATTCTCCCCTATTGGATTTGGCTTCTGCTTTCTGACTCATCGGTATCGACCCTCTGCCTGGACCTGGACTTTCCCTCTCGCCTCAGCCCCTTTCAGACACGTCCGTCTGCTACGAGTTACCAAGCTACGAAGGACTTACCTGGTCCGGTACCGATCCAAGACGGTCACGTGAGTGCTCTGATCCAAGACTCTGATCCTGCCTCAGTTCCGTTTACAATAAAACTCTTAAACCTTCGTCTTGTCGTTGTGGTTCTGAATCCTGTCAAGTCCAGCCTTGTCAAAGAATATATAACATAGATAAAAATAACTTTTTGGCAGGTACTAAGAGTGAAGCAGTGTCATGATTGCCTTCATACTAAAGGAGCTTTACCAAATTCACCACAATCCAGCTTTCTAATATGTCATAAAGAATGTAGCAGGGTCTTTATCCAGGATAAAGGGGGCTTTATAGTGAAGTGCCATCCACATTATAGGACAAGCTCAAGGTGAACCTTTTATTTTGTTTAGCCATTGGACTGGAACATAAATGAGTGGTAACCTGAGAACTGTGCTTCATGGCATATTAAGGTATGGCATAGTGACTGAAGATCGAGGTTAAACTCCCTTTCTTGTTACCTGTAAATCTCTGCAAAACCAGAACCACTGATAAGCACTCCTTCACTTGACACACTATCCTACTCCTGTCAGCTGGCATGTAAAAACTCTTTACAGCCAGTTGATATAAGGATGTTAGATTCATCTGCTCTTCAGAAATTCTGTGTGCATTTGTAAATCAGTTTCTGTGCACTATGATTTATGTGCCAGATCTTTTAGTTACACTCAACAGAAGATTATTTCACAGTCTACATTTATACAGATCTATGCACTTTAAAGAGACTCTTTGCTTTAAAGCCCTGGAAGTAATCTTAAATTTCACACATTACAGGGATCAGATGTACAGGTCCGAGACTTAGTTAGTTCCGGCTTTTTATCTGTAGTGATTTGATGCTCTTTTTGTCTGATGTAACAACCAAATGAATATTTGAGTTTTCATTGCTTATATATAAACAAAAATGTAGAAATGAAAGAAAAATAGAGTGACTGATGGTTAGTGTTTGCTGGAACTACAGTTTCTGCATAAAATGTTTAAAAAAACTGACTGTTTTAATTAGAAATTTGAGGAGTTTTATGAGCAAGAGTGTTACAAAGTTTGCCCTTGCATTTTAAATTATTAGTTGAAAACAAAATCTTCTTGACAGTAACATATTAAAAACAGGAACTTCATCAGTCACAAAGATGGAGCCTGTGTGTGGCATCTCCATGGTTCAACTCCTTTTATGCCAACTCATTGGTTTTACAATGACAACATATGCTGTCTCGTCAGTCCTAGCTCCTTGTGATGGTGGCTGTGCTATGCAGACTTATAATTGTGTTCCCCTTGAATATATTAAAGAGTCAATGGAGCACTGCTTTAATGACTGGGGAAGCAACAATTGAACTATCCCTCCGCCATTTGTGTGCTCGCTTGCCTTACTTGAATACCTGTTACTTTTCCAAGACTTGGGCATTCCAATCGCCTTCTTGCTGGCAATCATAAATATCTTCAACAAGTATGTATCTCTTGTACTGAGTCCTTCAGGGAGTATTCTGAAGTACATAGAAGTAACAGAAAAGACTCAATCTATGCCCAGGATTTCATAAATTACATGCTTAATATCGTTCCAGAACGTCTGCAGCTTCGAGCAGGCCCAAAAGACATGAAAACAATCTGCAGAGACCACATCACATTCCCTCCAGCAAGCAGTCTGTGAATCACCTATACTCGATTTCTGCTTTAGTGTAATAAAAAATCTGATTAGATTCTTTCAAGAGAAATCGAGCCATGTTAAAGAATTTGTGGTGGACAGGGTATTCTTCCAGATTTGTAGCCAAACGTCCTGTAAAAATCACTATTTCTGCTTCCTTCTCCCACCATTGTCTGATATAATCTGTTGAGTTCCTTTTATAAATGAGAAATCTCTGCAAAGTTTACCAGTGATACCTTTTCTATCTTTAGCAGCATATGCATCCATGAATTTTTCCCCAGATTTACATCCAAGTCAAGGGTCTTGATTTCCCTCTCAAAGAAACTTCAGACCTGCAAGTACCGATACAAGTTTTCTCTGCCCACCTCATAAACCCAGCACAAATCTTCAAAAATTAACAGCTCCCCATTTTTTATTATATTACAGAATGAAGTAATTCCCTGTTTTGCCCATATTCTATATTTGTAGTCAATCAATGCTGGAAGGAAGCGTGGGTGGAATGCAGGCCAGCTTCAGAACGATGAGGATTAAACAGCTCCCCTCCTTTGAATCTCAAATGATCAGAGTTGACTCCTCTATTACATTTTACTGTACTTTGATTTATCATTTCCCTGGCCATACAGTTGTCTTCTTAAATGATTTTAATGACTTTTTATCTTCTTTAATAAAACTGGAAAAAGTGTTAATTCTCAGAGATTTTAACCTTTACGTAGATGGTGATTCATCTGGCCCAGCAGTGGAATTTCTATTGATGACTGAGGCTTTTAATTGCAAGCATACAAATGGCCCCACCCACATTAGGAGCCATACTCTTGACCTTGTATTCTCTCTAGGCCTGCATGTTGCTAATCTTCACATTGAGGAAGTTCATTTGAGTGACCATTGCTCTGTGCTCTTTGACCTCACTGCACACACTGAGTCATCTCCTTCAAAGAGAAGGTCACAAAGACGTATTGTCACTGAGGCTGCTGTTCAAGGATTTTGTGGCATTTTGACCCAAGTCATTTGAATGATTGGTTTGATGTTGACAGCTTTATGCACCACTTTGATAATCATTGTACAACCATTTTTGATCAGGTGGCACCACTCAAGCCTAATATGGTGTCCAAGAAAAAGTCCTGTCCCTGAATCAATGAGAGTATTTTGAAACTCAAGAGGCTATGCCGGAAAATTGAGCGCTTATGGGAAAGTACTAAACCTGAGGCTCATAGATTATATTTGGAGGAGTTAATGTATTCCCTAAATGACAAATTAAAAGCTGCCAGGTCTTATTACTTTTGTCAGCTGGTTGCACCAAATTAACAAAAAAACCAAAAGTGTTGTTTGACCTGTTCAAGATGACCCTGTGTTCTGCAAAGCTGATTGTAATGACTTTTTACAGTTTTGTTTGTTGTTGAAGACATCAGGGACATAAAAGACAAAAATCCCCCCTTCTTGTTGCAACCTAGCTTATGTTGAGCCTCTCTCAAATACTTGGTCTTCATTTAAAGTTGTATTAGTGTTGATGATTAAAATGAAACCATCCTCGAGTGTGCTTGATGTCCTCCCTACCAGGCTTCTCCTGAGTGTGTTTCATTTGATTGGACCATGGGTTGCCAAATTGTTTAACCTATGTCTGTTATCTTGTGTTTTCCCCACCTTATTAAAACATGCTGTTGTGGAACCAAAACTTAAAAACCCATGCCTTGATCTGACAGATATAAGGAATTATCAGCATATTTCTAAGCTCCCATTCTTGGCCAAGCTACTAGAAAAAGTGGTTCCCTAACAACTTACATCTTTCCTAGAGTCCAATAATATCTATGATACTTTCCAGTCCGTCTTTTGAAAACACCACTCTAGCGAAACAGCTTTACTTAAAATATCTAGCAATATCCTACTCTTGCTCGATCTCTCCTTGGCCATTGATACAGTTGACCACCCAATCCTGATGAACAGTCTGAGGGATATGGTTGGGATGACTGGTGCAGTGCTGAAGTGGTTCTCTTTTTATCTGACTTACAGGAACTTTTGTGTCTCAGCAAATAACATAACATCTGACCCTGCTAAACCTCCCTGTGGTCTACCTTAAGGCTCTGTTCTGGGTCCAATTTTATTTTTGTTGTACGTGCTGCCCTTAAGTTGAATCATACATCAGTTTAGTGATGTCTCTTACCACATGTTTGCAGACTATATTCAAATTTATTGCTCATTTAAGATGTCTGAGGTTCACAAATTGAACTCCTTGACTAAATGTCTTTTATATATAAACCAATGGCTTAACAATAATTGTCTACAACTAAATACAGATAAAACTGAGACAACTATTAATGCATCAGATAGTACTATTCCTGATATTAAATATCACCTAGGCCAGGGGTGTCCAATCCTAGTCCTGGAGGGCCGCTGTATTGCATGTTTTAGATGTTTCTCTGCTTTGACACACCTGATTTGAATGACTGAGTTATTAACAGGCTTCTGCAGAACCTGAAGACCTGCAAAAGAGCAGGGAAACAACTAAAACCTGCAGGATAGTGGCCCTCCAAGACCAGGATTGGACACCACTGACCTAGGCAGTCTTTAGCCATATTTGCACGGGATAAACATTAAATAAATTACTCCCCAATGTCTGCTTTTTATATGGCGCATTCGCAAAGGAAAACCAAAGCCTGAGATTTAGCTGAAATTTACAAACATCTTTCGGATATGATGTTAACGCACTGCATATTGCATATCAGCCGCTTTTCAGGCTAAGGCCACAGCTCGGTGCTGTGCTACTACTAGTGCTAGATAGCTGTAGGCTACAAACAGAAGAAAATTATTCTTACTGCACAGAGCCATGCATGATGTGAGCCACAATTTTCATGTGATTTTGCTCCTTCTCTTCAGCCTCTTTTTTTTCTAGCGACCATTACATGTCCATAGGGTTTTGCTGGCCCTGGACACAAAAGGTTACTTTGGACTTCAATGCAGCCTCCTTTGCCCAAAGCAAATAAAAATTGGATGCTGCCCAGTTTTGTCCAAATCACAGAGATTCCTATTCGCATCGGATTAGTATTATCACGGGACCTCAGACTTCAGCAAAATATAGTAGGTAATTTGTGGGGGACTTTTTACTTTACAAATTACTGACATAGCCGATTCGCACAGTATTAACAACACACACAATCTATTACAAAGAGCAAGTGCTCCCTAGGTAAAACTAATCCTGTGCAAATAGAACTTTAGCCAGACATCAAAACCTTATGTGAAGAACCTAGGAGTTATCTTTGATGGAGCCCTGTCATTAGAGAAACACTCCAAACAACTTCTAAAGACCTTCTTCTTCCTGTTGCGAAACTACGAACATTCATCTCCAAAAATGACCTTGAGATGTTGATTTGTGCTTTTGTTGCATCCTGTTTAGACAACTGAAATAGCCTGTTTACACGTCTAATCAAAAAGGAGTTGAACCCATCTGTCAGGGTGCGGGGAGACGGAGACGAACCCAGAGTGCAGACTCATGCTAAAGGAAATTAATTTATTAAAACCAAACAACTAAAACAAAGAGGCTGACGGGGCAGCAAAAACTGAAACAAAGAATAAACATTGGAAACTAAACGTGGAGCAAGACAAGAACATCCAGAAACCAAAAACAATGATGCAGCAGAGTGGTGGAGAAGCAAAACGAAAGATGCCGGGCAAAAAATAATCAAAACAAATAAAACAAAAACCGACCTGGCAAAAGGCCAGGGGAAAAGGCTCAGATGCTCAGGGGAGAAAAAGGAAAACAAAAAGTCTAAGTTTAGGAGGGCTGCCGGGACGCCGTCCTCAGCGGAGCAAGAGTTCAGGGGGACGGCCCGGGCGCTGTCCTCAGCGGAGCAAGGGTTCAGGGGGACAGCCTCGAACAAGACCAAGCCGGCAAGAATGAAGCTGACGTGGGCGAGGCAGGCTTGGGCGAAGCAGGCTTGGGCGAAGCAGGCTTGGGCGAAGCAGGCTTGGGCGAAGCAGGCTTGGGCCAAGCAGACGTGGACCAAGCAGGCGAGAGCCAGGCAGACATGGAACAAGCAGGCGAGAGCCAAGCGGACTGGACGCAACGTGGACCCCTCGACATGGCTGAGCGGAGTGAGGCGCAGACCCACGGCGTGACAGAGCTGAGCGAGACGTCGGCCTAGACCCTCGGTGGAACAGGCTGAGGCGAGGCGTCGACCGGGATCCTCTGCGTAAACCAGGAGGGGGAGCTGAGGCGTCGTTGTCCGCGATCCCCTCGAAGACACAGACTGGCGGTGGGGCGCAACCGCCGATCCCCACCGAAACACGGACTGGCGGTAGGGCGCTGCCTCTGTCCCTCACCGACACATGGACTGGCAGTGGGGCGCTGCCTACGTCCCTCACCGAGACACGGACTGGCAGTGGGGCGCTGCCTCCGTCCCCCACCGAGACACGGACTGGCAGTGGGGCGCTGCCTCCGTCCCCCACCGAGACACGGACTGGCAGTGGGGCGCTGCCTCCGTCCCCCACCGAGACACGGACTGGCAGTGGGGCGCTGCCTCCGTACCCCAAACATGGACTGACGGTGGGGTGTCGCCTCCGACCCCCACCAAGATACTGGTTGGCAGAGAGACGTCACCGAACCCTTCAAAGACGCTGACCGAGTTGGCAGACTTTACAGGCTTCACTGGGGACTCTGCAGAGGGCACAGAGAGGTCCCAGGGTTCGGCAGAGGGCGCAGGGAGGTCCCAGGGCTCGGCTGAGGGCACAGGGAGCTTAGAGGGCTCGGCAGAGGGCGCAGGGAGCTCAGAGGGCTTGGCAGAGGGTTCTGGAACTGAGCCTGAAGGTTCTTTAGGTGACTTTATAGACTGGACTGAAGGCGACTCAGGAGGCGGCTCTGAAGAGGCTGAAGGCGGCTCTGAAGAGGCTGAAAGTGGTTCTGAAGAGGCTGAAGGCACTGCAGGCGGCTCAGGAGACGGGAATGAAGGGTGACTTGTGTGATCTGGCTGGCTTGGGTGACGGGGTGTACAGGATGGCTTAAGTGGGTGGCAGACTGAGGGTAAAAATGGCTGGAGAGCTATGGATGAGTTGGGTAACTGTCCCTTTAACTGAGTTATGGTAGAGTAAATGCTGGAGTAATGTGGCAGACTAAGGAGACCCGGGCGAGACAGAAGGATTCTTTCTATGAGTAAACAGGTGGCTAGATTGTGTCTTGGATTGGTGTGTAAAACACTGGAGGTAATGAGGTGGGAACAGGTGAGTGATTAGGATTGAGGACAGGTGGAGATGGGTGTGGCAGACAAGCAAAGAGAAGACTGAGGAGGAAAGAATGATGACAAAAGCAGAACACTACAAAAACAAGAACTAAACTGAAATAATAACTTAAACAGAAACAAGATAGTAAACAAACAATAAAACTGAAAACACAAAACCCCACACCATCTGCAGCTGATACAGAACTCTGCTGCGAGGATCTTGACTTGCACTAACAGAAGAGCCCACATTACCCCTGTCTTAAAATCCCTTCTCTGGCTCAATGCGGCATATCGTATAAATTATAAAATCTTGGTTTTAACATTCAGAGCCCAGCACAGACAGGCCCCTTCCTACATCTGTGATCTGATTCAGGCTTACTCTTTGCCTCGTAATCTGAGATCTTCAGAGCAGAACCTGCTGATGGTCCCTCGCACTCACTACAGCACTAGAGGAGACAAATCCTTCCAAGCTGTTGGACCAAAATTGTGGAATGAACTTCCAAACAACATGTGATTGTTATATTCCATTGATACTTTTAAAGAGCAACTTAGGACATTCCATTTTAAGCAAGCATTTTAGCCTCACTGGATCTTGGGCTGCTATGATAACTTTATGTTGTTATGATGTATCCCTTAAATGTCTTATTTGTGTTTTATTGCTTTTATTGTTTTACTCTTTTATTGTGAAGCACTTTGTTCTGCTATCTGGGAAAGGTGCTATATAAATAAATTTTACTAACTTGTGACTATTTCAAACACTGTTGAAACTTACTGAAAAGTTTGTATGAAACGTTTTATGAATAGGAAAAAAACATTAGGATATGTTGTGTAATACACTTAAAGGACATAGGATGCAAAGAATTAGACAGATACATAAAGCACTCCACTGGTTTTTCAGTTGCCTTGTCGACCCCACCAACAATGAGGCTAATATTTGTCCAGAAGTAAGAGGCCATCTGTTTCTGAGCAGCTCACACAAGTGCTACGGCAGCTGTGAATCATCTTGCCCCTGTGGCTTCTGGGCCTCATCCAGAGGACCATTGGGCCAGTCACTGACATGACCTGGGGTTTAGTGCAACTGGTTTGGATGGATAGGTATTGTTGGTGCAAAGAAATATGCAGGGAGAGGATGGATGAAAAGTGACAACTCCCCACCCGGACCCTTGACGAAGCGAGTAGAAGCAAGGCATCCTGCCAGACCCTCTGTGAGACCCAGGAGGAGAAGCTGAGGCGGCGGTGTCGGGCTGACCCGCCAGGGAAGCAGAGGCATTGGCGTCGGTGAGTAACTGAGTGACAAGTGAGTAACTGAGGAGGGGTGAATAGTGACAGAAAACATAGACACGAGGTACAAAAACTAAACTAAGACAAAAATAACTGGACACAAACAGAAAACATGAAGACAATAAATAGAATACAAAAAACCCAAAACCCGACAAACAGTACACCATCGCTATGGAAATATTGGCATGCCTTTCTATAATTACATGTCTCTAATTAAACCCTATGTGAAACTCAAGAACAATATAATTTTCACCAAGACACAATGACTGTGAATGTAAATGAACACTTGATATTTTATAGCAATGTTGTTAATGTTGCTATCAGTATCTGAGAAACATATTTTGCAATACTAACGGAATACACTTAATTAGTGATCATTACAATAAATGAAAATAGTTCAGGTACAATATTTAACAACTGTGTAGTTGATTTACATTTCTTATAAACCTATTTTTAATTCAGAATAGGACATAGAAAACGTATCAAAAGTTCAAAATGAGATATACATATATATATATATATATATATATATATATATATATTTTTTTTTTTTTTTTTTTTTAACAAAACAAGGTATTTTTGAGGTTGATGGCAGCAACCCAATCTCAAAAAGTGGAAACAGAGGCAACAAACTGCTGTAGATATAAGTGGAATTAAAAAAAAAAAAAAAGCTAGAGGAGCATTTTTTTAATAATTAAAATTGGCAACAGATCAGTTAGAGGACTGGGTATAGAAATAGCATTTTAGTGAGACTGAACCACTCAGAAGTAAAGACGGGCAGAGGTTCATCAGTATGCAAAAAATTTCTTTTAAAAATAGTGGAACAGTTTCAAAATATCAGGAAAAAAACCATCTATCATTATGTAAAAGGTTTTAATGACATTTCTTAACAAAGAAATAGACTGAGAACCAAACTCACATTTAAGATAATTTAATTCTCATGAGGGAGCAGAAGTTTGCACATTTCAAGTCATGTAGAATAAGGTGGGGAGGTCGGGACCCCACCCAGTTTTGGAAAAACAGGGAGATTGCCTCCCTCAATAAATCATTTATGGAAACTATACTCTTAAGCAATATTAAAAATCCAGCATTTATATTTGCAAAATGATGCATTTATGCCACCCAAAATATCAGTTTAAAACAACATTAAATTTATTCCAGTAAGAAGTTAGTACAATTGAAAGAAAAATCCTGTAAGTTCATCATCCTGTGTGCACACATCTGTCTTAGTTAGACTTACCATACAAACCATTACCGCATTTAAAATTTACTATTTACTAGTTTTTAATTATTGCCTCACCCAGACGTGGGTCACCAGGGCCCCACTCTGCAGCCAGGCCTGGAGGTGAGGCACCTTGGCGAGCACCTGGTGGCTGGGCTTTTGCCCATGGAGCCCGGCCGGGCACAGCCCAAAGAGGATACGTGGGTCCCCCTTCCCATGGGCTCACCACCTATGGGAGGGGCCAAAGGGGTCGGGTGCAATGTAGGATGGGTAGTGACCGAAGGTGGGGACCATGGCGGTCTGATCCTTGGCTACAGAAGCTGGATCTTGGGACGTGGAATGTCACCTCTCTGGTGGGGAAGGAGCCTGAGCTGGTGAGTGAGGTTGAGAGGTTTCTGCTAGAAATAGTCGGGCTCACCTCAACGCACGGCTCTGGTTCTGGAACCAGTCTCCTTGAGAGGGGTTGGACACTCTTTCACTCTGGAGTTGTCCCCGGTGAGAGGCGCCGAGCAGGAGTGGGCATACTTGTTGCCCCCCATCTTGGTGCCTGTACGTTGGGGTTTACCCCTGTGAACGAGAGGGTAGCCTCCCTC
>NC_051436.1:24086207-24089775 GCF_001649575.2 Kryptolebias marmoratus
AGGTTACTGGAGGGTGCCCCTCCTGGGGACTCCCTTGTTCTGCTGGGGGACTTCAATGCTCACGTGGGCAATGACAGTGAGACCTGGAGGGGTGTGGTTGGGAGGAACGGCCCCCCTGATCTGAACCCGAGCGGTGTTCTGTTGTTGGACTTCTGTGCTCATCATGGATTGTCCATAAAGTGACATAAAGAACACCATGTTCAAACATAACAGTGTCCATATGTGCTCATGGCACCAGGACACCCTAGGTCGCAGTTCAATGATCGACTTTGTTGTCATTTCATCTGATCTGCGGCCACATGTCTTGGACACTTGGGTAAAAAGAGGGGCGGAGCTGTCAACTGACCACTACCTGGTGGTGAGTTGGCTCTGTTGGTGGGGGAGGATGCCGGTCAGACCTGGCAGGCCCAAACATATTGTGAGAGTCTGTTGAGAATGTCTGGCGGAGTCTCCTGTTGGGCAAAGCTTTAACTCCCACCTCCGGGAGAACTGAGAGCATGTTCCGGGGGAGGTGGGGGATATTGAGCCCAAGAGGGCCATGTTCCGTGCCTCCATTGTTGAGGCGGCTTATCGGAGCTGTGGTCACAAGGTAGTTGGTGCCTGTCACGGCAGCAACCCTCGAACCCGCTGGTGGACACCGGCGATGAGGGATGCTGTCAGGCTGAAGAAGGAGTACTATCGGGCCTTCTTGGCCTGTGGGACTCCAGAAGCAGCTGACAGGTACCGGCAGTCCAAGCAGCATGCAGCTCGGGTGGTCGCTGAGGCAAATGGGAGAAGTTCGGAGAGGCCATGGAAAAAGACTTCCGCATGGCTTTGAGGAAATTCTGGTCCACCATGCGGCGTCTCAGGAGGGGAAAGCAGTGCAGCACCAACACTGTTTATAGTGAGGGTGGTGTGCTGCTGACCTCGACTCGGGACGTTGTCGGTCGGTGGGCCGAATACTTCGAAGACCTCCTTAATCCTACCGGCATGTCTTCCATTCAGGAGGCAGAGCCTGGGGACTTTGGGTCGGGCTGTCCAATCTCCAGTGCTGAGGTCACCGAGGTGGTTAAAAAGCTCAAGGCCTTGACCACCCCCAGGTTTTCTTCCATCTGGCCCCATTGTTCTTTGAGCTTGGACTTTCCTTCAAGACTACACCTCTCTTAAGCCTTAACTTTAGATCTACATTTCTTTCAGTTGTAGCAGGGTACATGAGATATGATGGAGACATTATGAATCATTAACAGTTCATAAATTTTAAACCTCAGGGCACCACCCCCAGAAAGAGGGAAAAATTATATAAATCTAGGATTTATATGTTTATCAGTTTCAAAGACTAAAGTTACCCTAAACCATGAGTTCTTCACTTTAGAGTAAGATCATAATTATATCAAAACACATACACACAACTGAATTAAGTTTTGCATTGTTTATGTGACATTTATTGACCAAATAAATATATCACAAGTTATGGCAGATTATGAAAATTGTTTGAATTTGGTACAAAAATATTGACATGAGATGTGGAATCAGCATAAAAGTTGAACTGGAGAGTCTAATTAAACCAAAGAAGTTAAAACTTTGAGGCAAAATGGGGTTTAACAAGTTAACTTTAACATGAGGACGAAGTGACAATAATTACTATGAATTTAGGCAAACCGGAGTGGAAAGATTAATAAATTATAGCCAAAGACCTGTAGCCTTGTTATCACCAGAAGCACCAGCAGAATATTAGGAGATTTTATCTTACAGAGAGTTGACTTTATCAGGCGCTGCATTCGATACCAGATAGGAATATTAGGCCTCAGTTTGATAAAAGGTGGCTGAGAAGTACTGTCTCCAGAACACTTTTCAGTCAGCAGGAACTGAGAAGAACTTTCAGGCCGGTTTCAGGCAGTCCAACAGTCAGCTGTTCGGCTCTCAGTAGGCAGTGCTGGTTAGACGGAGGCTAAGGTGGGCATCCAAGTAGACTGGTGGTGATGAGGCGGAGGGATCTTCGGTCTCATGAAAGACAACAAGATGGGAAAAATATGATGAAGATGGCGAGGCAGAAAAACACAAGAATCACAAACTAAAACGTATGGACTTCAACCAAAACGAGGAGATGAGATAGAGCAGAGACAAAGAAGAGGATGCCAAGGAGGAGAAGAGATTGCAAGAGAAGGGGAAAGTGAGCCTTGGGCTTTTAAAAAAAGCCGTGGTTTGTGATTCCTATCTCAATAGTATAATCACGGCTGCTGTTCTTAAAAGAAGGTATGGCATTCTGCGAGTTTGCTTCCTGGTTTACCTGTTCCAGTTCCTGATTGGTTGGCAGACTAATTATTCTCAGCTGTGGCAGATCGGAATCATCAGGGCTACGGGTATTTAAGGCTGCATTGAAGATCAGACCGACGCTGAAGCATCACCTGCTATGGAAACTTCTGCTTCCTGGAACTCGTCTGAACTGCTTACCTTGCTGCCCTCACCAAAGGAGCCCTCCTCGAGCCACTCACCTGATCGGAACCACGCTGTGCTTGTCTGCCTCCACCAAAGGATCAACTTATCTGTGGAATGTGGGCCTGTAAATACTTACCTCCGTGTCTGGAATCAACTAAGCTGGAAACAACCATCTGTAAATACTAACCACTAGATTCCTCGCTTCACCCTCTGTGTGGAACTCACCTCCTCCCTCAGTAAGCACTGGACCATCCATTACAATTTGTAAGAACTATTACCCTGCTGGCTACCTCGAATACTTACCTGTCACCTTCCCTTCCAGATCCGGTCCAGCCCTATCCTACACTGTAAATAAAACCACTTACTTTATCTCGTTGTCTCCTGAGTTTGTTCATTACCAAGTTGCTCAACCTTTGACAAAATCTGTGAAAACCTGATAGAAGGTGGGCGTTTCAGTGTGCACTCAACCAATAGTAATTACACATACTTGAGTTTAACTTTTACGCTTTCGGAAAGAAAAAGGAAAAAAAAATGTGACTGGAACTCTATGCCTTTTTACCTTAAAAATAGAAGAAAAACAAATCTAATTAAAGAAAGAAACAGACTCGAAGAGTAATTAGTTTAACTTCTTCTCAAATGGAGTTGAGCCTTTAGAACTAAATGAATCACAGTTAATGAGCACTGAAAGAAAGCACATTGCATGTTTTTAAACTTGTTGTAACATTACTGAATTTCTAATACTGGTTGGGTTTTACCTAAAGACATATGTAATATGCTATGCTAGATCACGATAAGGTGACAGCCCTCTCCCTGGGCTGCCACCTTATCGTGGTGGAGGGGTTTGAGTGTCCCAATGATCCTAGGAGCTATGCTGTCAAGGGCTTCATGCCCCTAGCAGGGTCACCCAAGGCAGACAGGTCCTAGGTGAGGGACCCGACGAAGTGCAGCCCAAAGACCCCTTATGATGAGTCAGAACATTGGACACAGTGTTCCCTCGCCCGGACGCGGGTCACCGGGGCCCAACTCTGGAGCCAGGCCTGGAGGTGGGGCACGTTGGCGAGCGCCCGGTGGCCGGGCTTTCACCCATGGAGCCCCGCCGGGCACAGCCCGAAGAGGATACGTGGGTCCCCCTTCCCATGGGCTCACCACCTAT
>NC_051436.1:24090978-24095315 GCF_001649575.2 Kryptolebias marmoratus
GGTGAGGGATGCCGTCAGGCTGAAGAAGGAGTCCTATCGGGCATTTTTGGCCTGTGGGACTCCGGAGGCAGCTGACGGGTACCGGCAGTCCAAGCGGCATGCGGCTCGGGTGGTCGCTGAGGCAAAAATTCGGGCAAATCAGTCAGTCCACAAGATTACTGGAGGACACATGCTACACACAGTCCCTCACTGGCTGCTGTTGCAAGCAGGTTTCTCTGTGCTCCATGCACAAGGATGGACAGTGAGAGACTTTGCAGTGCTACCTCAGACATAATGGATGAGAAGCGTAACCGTTTATCTGCTGACTTGAAATAGAAAGACAGATTTCATTCCTGCAAAAATAAAATTTTATTGAGTTCTACACGAATGTAACCATTCTCTCTCTACTGATTAGGCTTCCAAGGGTGACCTCAAAATATACATGTGTCCATGGACAGCTTATTCAAAATAAAACTAAGACTAGCTGACTCACAGTCATCGTACAGTCACTTGAAAGATGATGGCAAATCAAAGGTCATAAATGGAAGGGGTTTCTCATGCTACAGCTAACTGTCACTCTGTCTTTGAGTGATTGGTTGATTGGACCTCAGCAGAATCATTGCAAGGAGTTAGGTTGGGGCCAACATCCAATGATGGTCAGAGGTCAGCATTTTGTCTAAGGTCACCTGAGGTTACAGTGATGGCTTTGAGGGGATGATGCGCATCTAGTAGCGATTCTTTATCTTTTACAGTTGCAAGTATTTCTTCCTAGCTTTGTTAAATCTTTTTACTGCTGGACTTTGCAAGAGAGCTAGACAAACTTATGCTTTAAAATTGGGGTAACAAAAATATGATGAGACAAAGGCGAGGAAACTGCACACAGAGATGATAACAACAAACTGCTTGAAAACAACCAAGCAAAGACCCAAGGTCTCTCTTTCTATTTGTTATCAAAAACAGACATCAAAACATAGTCAGACACTCAGATTTCTGACAAGTTCAGTAACCTTGAGTTCTGCTCAGATGGTTTATCTTTTTCTGTTCAAAGGAGGTTCTGTTGCCAGTATTACTGAACTGACTCCTGTAACAACAAATAGGTTAATAAAGTTTGTTAAACCATTTCACTAATTTCTTATTAGATAATTGTAAATTTGGTGTAAATAGTTTTAGTGTGTAGGTTAGTTTAGTGTCGCATCTCTCTCACTCCCCCCCTCCTCCTCCCCTCTTTCTTTATCTTAGTAATTACTACATTGGCTGTTTTAGCGGGCCACTGGTACCATTTAGGTACTGTTTAGTTTAGCTTTATCTTCCTGTACACTTAGTTTAGTTCTGTACATTTAGTNTTCATTTAGATCTGTTTAGTTTAGCTACTATTTTTGACTGTCTTAGCTCATGCTTAGATATGTCTGGTTTTACTTCGGCTGTATAGCGGGCCTGGGGTACTTTTAGATAGTTCGGTACCGTTAGTTTTAGTTTTAGCACTGTCATGTTTTAGCTTAGTTATCTTGTCATGTTCTGTAACTCTGTCTGTGGCTTTGTTCTTGTGTTGTAAAGCACTTTGAGTCGCCTCGTGCTGTAAAGTGCTATATAAATAAATGTACCTACCTACCTTGATAGTTACTTACATTAAATATGGGCAGTTTTTTCAAGTTTACATTTTATTAAAATTGTCAAAAACATCATAACTTGCTAAAAATCCTAATATACATGTTTAACATGTTCCATTTTGATTGAAAATTACATTTTGTGTGATCTCATCTTTAATAAAAAAAAAAAAAGAAAAAAATCCCCACAATCTTATAGTGCTCATAGTACTGGTGTGAATGGCTGTCTGTGACTATCAATGACTATGAAACTATTTGAGTTAGAGATTTATTTGGTATTTCTTAGTCTGTTAGATGTTGTGGCCAACTTAAATCAGGTTGACTCCAAAGGTTAATCATGTGTAGATGTATGTCCACTTACTAAGTCATGATCCTTGGTGTCCGTAGTTTAAGTTAATTGTAAATGTGTTTAGTTATAGCCTTGTTTTATTTCAAAATTTCTTATGTTTAGCACGTTTTGTTAGTTTCCTTCTTGTGTTAGTTATTGTATTTTCCTTCAGTAATGCCTGCCTTCAGGTCATTATTCACACCTCCTCTGAGTATGCTCATTCTAATCACCTGTTCACACTCAGTAATCGCTCCTCCCAACTTAGTCCCAGTTTACACAAGCTGTTTTTAAGTGAAATCAGAAAAACTCTGTTGCATTTTGTCCGTTCATCCAACACAACAATAGCAATCAGATTTATTGACACAGAAACTTTTTAATTCCATGTCTCTGAGTTGAAGTTTTTTGTGTCTGTGTGCATGCACATGTTGTTGAAATACAAAAAATCACAGCGGCAGCTATTGACTTGGCATGGAAACTACAGTGGGTTCAACATCTTTTTACCATTACTTGATTTTTACAGAGACAAACTCCATAAATTCAATTGTGACATCTTTGAAAAGTTAAAAATGAATGTTGATGATTGTGTGCATTTATCTAATAAAAAATTAATCAAATGATTAAAAAATACATACAAAGATGCAGTGAGAGCTGGCACAGCCTCAATCCAGTAAGGCGTCTGAAAAAAAAGCAATGTGGATCTGGTTATGAACTTTTGGCTGATGCAAGTCAACAAACTGATCTTCATTTTTTAATCTGATAATTCACCAAACTAACCTGACAATCTGACATCTGACCCAAATTCCAAAGTGAAATATTTATCAAAATAGTCTAAACTGTCCAAATTCTTGTGTGTGTAAAAAAAACTAAACATAGATCTTAATTCCAAAGATCCTTTTCAAAAGATTCTTATGCTTTAGATAAACTTATGATTAAAGTGTTCATTCAGATCATAAAGGGTTAATTCTTGTCTCTGAGGTATTTTTGTTAAATTATTAAGTAAATATGATTGATTAAATCTGGTTCAGATAATTCAGAGTAATTACTTGATGCTAAATTCGGAATATTATTCCCAAATTTGTTAATTTTAATTTTACTTTTGTTGTGTTGATTTTATTCTTTGTTGTTGATTTTCTTTTAATTTATTTTAATTTTGTAATAAAATCTTAAAATACACTTTTGTTGATAAATTCCTCATAATAAATGGATTTAGTTCTCAGCTGTTGTGATTTGATCAACAAAAGGAGTAAATAAAATCAAGTAATCTAAATATTGTTGATCAATAAGTTTGAGCTGGTACTTAAAACATATTAGAAAAAGTGTCACCTTGCTTTTCCTCTTGCTATACATTTAAACCACATTTGCAATCAGAGCATTATTGTGTGAATGTGTAATATTTTTACAATCCCCAATGGAAAATCTGTAATTCCAGGAGATTGTTCCCATATAAACTTAGCTCTGCTCACATTAACTCACCACTCAGTCATACTGTTTTGTTCCACTAGTGGTGTCTATCCGAGATTATAATCTTGTGCCTGTTGTTTTATGTGCTCTCTGGACTTTTTTTCCTGCCCCATCAGCTTTTATGTTAATGAAGTTTTCAGTTCTTGCTTAGAGTCTTGCCTCCATGTCTGCGACTTCTGTCTTTCTGAAAACTTCATTAAAATTCATTCAGTGGTTCATGACAGTGACGGGAACACACAAGCATGTAGGGCACATTTAGCGTTTATAAGATCTGTTTTCTCCCTTAATTTTCAAAACTTTACTGGGGAAAATACATCAAAGCTTGTTTTATGATGAGAGCACTCACTACGTCACGTATTCTGCACGTACGATATAACGAAGATCGGATGGCTCACTCCGATTAGAATTCAAAACCAAACACTTTAACAGTTTTTAGCATAAATTTTCTTAAACTAATTATTAACTATGAAATAATTATTAACTATTACCTTGTGTATGTAACTTAGTCATGTAATGAACTTATTACTGTCTTTGAATAAAAGGCAGGACACCTGCGGATTGACCTTTCAATCAGGCGAACTTTATGACAGACGGATGTGACGTCAGCCCCCATGGCGCCCCTCCGCGCGCTAGGCACTCTTTGCGCTCCCACTCGTCTCTCTCTGCGCGCGCTCGGTACTCTCTCCGCGCGCTAGGCACTCTCTGCGCTCCCACTCGTCTCTCTCTGCGCGCGCTCGGCTCTGCACACGCTCGGCACTCTCTGCGCTCGCGCTCGGCTCTCTCTGCTCGCGCTTGGCTCTGACAAACCGCTCGCTCGCTCTGCTCTCTCTGCGCTCGCAACCCAAAGTTGTATGTAAATGAGCCACGCCACCAGCCAATCACAGACTGGCCTCCTTCGTCTTCTTTGTAGAGTTTTATGGCGGTTGGCAAAAAAACAGTAAGGTTGCATTACCGCCACCTACTGG
>NC_051436.1:24095668-24097630 GCF_001649575.2 Kryptolebias marmoratus
GAGTCGAATACAATGACAAGTTTTCATCATCCCCCTGGTGAGAAAACATTTCTTGAAATGAGACAAATTTCTTCTTGTTCTAAATCTTTATTGAAGTTCAAAACAAAAGAAGGTACACGTTGTACAACAGCTGAAAATCTGCAGAATTTAACTTGCACAATAACATACGTAATTAATAACTGCTTGCTTTGCCGTTACTGTATGTCCAGCACAGGCAACAGTCATCAAATTAGGTGGTCAGTTGTCACCTGAAAGAAAATGATGCAATATCTCATAAGGGATAGCGGCACAAACGGAGCACTAACAAAGTAGCCCACTTTGGTTTGTTTTGAAGCAAGACGGGGGGATGGTGACCTCTGATTGACCTAAAAAATCATTTTTAATATCTCAGAAACCAAAGCTGCACAAACGAAAATTTTAACGGCAGAAACCAAGCACTAACCACTCAGACTATTTGCTGGATTTTTTGACGTGTGTGGGGTGTTCACTAGTTAAAATAAATAAACACAATACAGGAAACTGTCAATATTGTGGGAGAAGGGAGACAATAGAGCATGTTATTTTAGAGCGTAGAAGGTATGAGAAAGAAAGGAAAATATTTTTGGAGGAACTTGTGAAAAATAAAGAAATATTTAATTTAGTAGATATATGGAAAAGGAACTCAAACTGCAAAAGTATTCAGATTTTAATGAGATTTTCAGAAAAACAAAATGGATTAGGAGAATACAATATTATATATTTTGAGCCACACTCCATAACCAGTAGGTGGCGGTAATGTAACCTTACTGTTTTTTGCCAACCGCCATAAAACTCTACAAAGAAGAAGACGAAGGAGGCCAGTCTGTGATTGGCTGGTGGCGTGGCTCATTTACATACAACTTTGGGTTGCGAGCGCAGAGAGAGCAGAGCGAGCGAGCGGTTTGTCAGAGCCAAGCGCGAGCAGAGAGAGGCGAGCGCGAGCGCAGAGAGTGCCGAGCGTGTGCAGAGCCGAGCGCGCGCAGAGAGAGACGAGCGCGCGCAGACAGAGTCGAGTGCGTGCAGAGCCGAGCGCGCGCGCAGAGGGAGTCAAGCACGCACGGAGAGAGCTGAGCGCGAGCAGTTTGTCAGAGTTGAGCGGTCTGTACTCTCAATTCAGTGTCACTGCGCTCTCAACCTGGTGGCACGCGCGCTCAACTTGGTGGCACAATAATCACGCCATACTCCAGAACCGTCCTATCTCTTGTATTCAGGAGAAGCTACTGCGCATGTACAACTTTTAACGAGATTCTATGGGCAAAGATTTTTACGCCCGGGGGCAGAAATACATCAACAATCAGACGAAACAACTAAAAATAGAGTGAGAGTCTTCTGCAGACCAGAAGTCCAAACAGACTAGCTCCAAGGGGC
Source organism: Kryptolebias marmoratus (assembly GCF_001649575.2). Lineage (NCBI taxonomy): Eukaryota > Metazoa > Chordata > Actinopteri > Cyprinodontiformes > Rivulidae > Kryptolebias > Kryptolebias marmoratus. Next base: position 24,097,055 of record NC_051436.1, read on the forward strand.
TTGTAGTTTTGATGATTTCGAGCTGTGCTCTTCCCTCGGGCTCCAATGTCTTACTAACAGCACAACGCTTACAACATTTTACATAGTCTCTGACGTCTCGCTCCATTTCGATCCAAAAGAACCTTTGTCTTGAAAGGTATAAAGTTCTACTCTGACCCTGGTGACCAGCATTATCATGCACACCACTGAGAACTTGGCTGATCAGGGAGGAGGGCGTCATGTACTGGTGTCGCTTTTTCCTTGTTGACGGGTCTTTGCAAACTCTGTACAATATGTCATCGTGCATCTTCAGTTTTTCCCACTGTTTTAGGATTTTGAGCACTTTCAGAGGCAACCCAGCTCTCTCTCGTCTTGATGGTCGTCTCCCTCGGATGACAAATGGGATGACTTGGGACAGAACGGCATCATTCCTCTGCCTATCATGAAGCTCTTGCAGTGAGAAAACAGGTAGAGGGACTTCGCCTGGCTGGACCAACTTCTCCAGATCCTGGGCCAGCCATGAAACCACTCTCTGCTTAGAACCTTCTTCCCACTCCATGTGACCTGCTAATACTGCAGATACTTCACAGTCAGATA
>NC_051436.1:24108172-24121298 GCF_001649575.2 Kryptolebias marmoratus
CGTAATTTACAAGCTCTGTGTCAGCGGTTTTGCAAATATTATTTCACAAAAAGGAACATACAATATTAAAGCAATAAAGCGTCTTTCTAGTGAGTTATTCATGATATCTTTATGGATAACTTACGGAATCAGACCGTATTTTGCAAAGATTTGTAGTTCTTTAAGTTGAACTCGCATTGTTTATTTCCTGGTTCGGTAAAGGGGTCCTAACAAGCCACGCCCACAAAAACATTTTCCTTTCCCAGCTGCCACCACCAGTTATTCTCGCCACCAGTTGTTCTATCACACCGGACTGACGTTTCCTTCTGTGCAGTCCCATTCTGTTTAGGATCCTGGTCAGAGAACGCATACTATTATTGGTTTTAACCACAGTGCAAAGCAGCATCCATATCCGTGTAGGCCAAACATGAAGGGAAACCTGACCAATTCCTGTTAGCCACTGTTCAAGCCCAGCATAATACCGCCACTTCCTGGACATAAAATTATCACGTTTTAACAAGAAAATTATCACGTTTTAACAAGATAATTATCACGTTTTAACAAGGTACGTATCACGTTTTAACGTGATAGCGTTCGAATTTTTTTTTTCTGCGTGATAACAATGCACTTCTGTACTCAGGGTCTGTCGCTTCAGTCAGCGTTAACCAATAGGGAGACGTCTTACATCGCTCGTCCTTAATCCCCGCCCAGAATGTTCATGTAAGCTTCTCCAAAGCAAATAAAGTTGTATAAGCAAGAAAACGAGTTCAACCAAAAAAAAAAATAGACTCAACCAAAAAAAAAATAGACTCAACCAAAAAAGAGTTTCAATCAAAAAATTAGTGACTTCAATCAAAAAAAAAATCTTTAAATAAAATTTTGTTTCGTAAAAAAATATTTTTATGTTAAAAAGTTTTTAAGATGTTTATTTGTTTGACATTATTATTTTTTTTGATTAAATACTACTTTTTTTTGGTTGACATGATTTTTTTTTTGATTGAATAATTGTGAAACAAATCTAACTCCATACATAGGTTCAAAACAAACAGATTTTGATATAAAAGTACAGTTAAATTGCAAATCAGCATCATAATAATAGTGATAATAATAATTGCAGGAGAGGCACAGAGGATAAATTACTAATATGTATTTGTAATTATTGTTATTATTTTTAATTGATTTTAAATCTTCTCCAAACAGATTTGTAGTCCGCCCTACACACTCCACCCTACCCCACCCCCATGTTGTTGTTGTAGTTTGCCCTGCTGGGAGTCTCACTCACTCTTCTACTGTCTCCTCTCCTCTCATTACTTTATGTGTATCTTAGTCTGTTAAGATAATAAGGACAAAGGTGTGTGTGTGTTTATTTTCATGTGGCTTGACTCAACATTAGCTGTTAGCTTGGAGAAACAGATGCCATTGCCAATGGCATTAGCGCAAATCCCCATGAGGAGGTACCGGTTAGAATCACTCAGAGCAGAGTCAGACAGTGTTTTATCCACTGAGTGATACATTGAGTTTATTTGCAGTGAATGAATCACAAATCACATTTTCTCAGGCGTCAACAACAGTCCCTCCCTGCCCGCACAGCGCACACCACTGTGTCGTTCAGCTTAACGTCACGAGTGAGTCACAGAACACAGAAGTTCCACTCCCGCTTGTGCTGAGCTCAACTGTAAAGAGAAAGGAACAAATCAGTTAATAAAGTGATTTCGTTCAGTTTGTTCAAAACATTCTTTCATTTGAACGAAGCATTTGTGAACGACACAATATTAGTTTATGAGGTATTTTACTGACAGGCAAAGTTCATTATCAGAATATGACAAAGTTTTAAGCAAAGAAGTTACACAATGTTTAGTGTTCAAAGTGTAGGGTATGGATCACTGTCAGCTAATACCACACCAAATTTTAGTTTAATGAGTTATAACCATTTTTGTGTTTTGTGTTGACTAAAGTTGATCTTCAGTCAACACCTTGCCTTGAGTTTACTCCAAAAGCTAATCAGTTGTAAATATATATATATATATATATATATATATATATATATATATATATATATATAATGATTACTTTATGAAAGTTTTATTAAAATCTGTCGAGTGGTTTATAAAATATTTTGCCAAAGTGATACAAAAAATACACCCCACACTCTATAAATTTTCTTCTCTTGTTTTTTTAATGTTTAAAAGAAAATATCAGCTTTCAGGTGGATTTTTCTTTCAGCATCTTGCTCAAGGGAAACCCAGAGGAAGTGTAGGTGTTCTGTATGTTAAAATGTGGAGGATGAGGAGGGAGGGGGTGGGAGTAGTATTAGTCATCCTCTTTTTGCTTGGTTCCCAGCCTGTTTCTGCATTAGGATTTAGCTCAGGCATTTTAGCATATGTTTTTCAAGCTTTGTCAAACCCACATATATACAACATATTCCCTTTGCCTTTTGTAGATTTTTTTAAATGTATGAACATTAAGCTCCCACATCAGCTGAAACTAAATCACGACTATATGAATCTGACGTCAGCATTACACTGCACCACTACCCTAAATGTGAAAGAGTTACACAACTCAGAGTCCTTGCAGTTAATTTTTTGTCGTCCGGTGACTTTCATCCAAGAGAGAGCTAAAGAGGAAGGCAAACTGAGGCTCATGCTGGAATGCTTCAGTGCTGTGGTGCAATCTGACTTTCATTTGTGTTGTTGTCTTAGTACAACAGCCAGCAAAATGTGTGTGTTTGAGTGTCTTAACAGCAAGATGATGTAACAGTACATAATTACCCATGGTGCTTTGCTGGAAAGATGAATGAAGTGGAAAGGGAGTCAATGAAAATCCACACACACATTTCATCTGTATTCTAATGGTGTGGGATGATTCATACACTACGCAAAAACAAACAAACAAATAAAAAACAAACAAACAGTAAGGCAGAACACTGATGAGTGGAGCTGTGTGTTTATAAAAACTAAAGGCTTATTTCCTTTGCAATTTATTTTTATACTCATGGGTTTAACAATGAAAAACAATGACAAAAAAAACACGTGGTGGGCTGAAGAACAGGGGCAAAAGAAGCAGAAAAATGAAAAGGAGAAAGGTTGCTGCTTAATCTCACAGCAATGTAAAAGCTTGAATCTCTGCACTTTTCATTTAAGCTGAAAGGGTTATATCAGTATTGTTGATTATTTAAACATTAAAAGCTCTGACAAGGTATGTTCGTGTTTGGTTGCTGAATATTAATTAGACTTAACAATTGCAAAACAATTGCCAAACTGCCGTAGCCATTGTAAAAAGTGGTATCTCACAGAACTGCAACTAGTTGGTGAGTGGCATCTATGAGGGCATCTCTAGAATGTATTGACACGTTTGCAGTAGTTCTCAACTTCCTTGTGTGAGTTACAGAGGCATGCAGACGTATTACTTGAGTTTGATAATGTTTAAAAAAGATTTGTGCAACAGTGTTTCACTTGAAATAGTTACAATCGTCATGGGCATCTCCAGACCATCACAAACCCACCTGGATTTTGTTGTCAGTATTTCCAACCTGTCTCCAGAGCATTCCATATGCGTTTTGACACTTGGGGGGCTATGCTTTGACAGAAAACATTTGAGGCAAATGTCTAGGTCTAAACAACACACTAATGATAAATAGTAATTATTGAAATTATCTGCCTATCTTCTTTTCTAAAGTATACTCTAGCAGATTAAATAATAAACATGGGGACATCTGCCAAGGTGACCACAAAACAAGTTGAGGTGAGCACTAAAATGATGGGCTGTGATTTAAAAAAGTGGCCTCTGAAAAATTTCAGCTTATGTTGGTCACTTGGTTGGAAACACTTAAAATTCAGTGAGACTGTAACAGAAAACTTGCATATTTTCTTGCAAATGTCTCCAACTAGTCCCCAATAGTCGCAGCCCAGTGGGATACTAACTTAAGCCAGTATCTCATGAGGCTGCAACTCTTAGTGACTAGTTGGCAAACAGCACTTGTGAGGGAGTCTTCAAAATGTCTCTAAATATTCACAGGAGTTTGCAATTTCCTAAAAGAATTTCCTACAGTATGGGTGGAAGTGGGAAATGAAAGAATGGGCACAGCCTAGAATACAGTTTTGCAAGCCTTTCACAGAAAACTAGGCTGTGATTTTCAAAAAATTGCCCTGAGCACAGCCTGCTTGTAACAAACAGCAAATAAAACTTAGTCAAATTTTCGAGTCATTAACTATCCTCCAGCTTTCACAGCCCATCGAGATACTGGCTTTAACTGTTAACTACAGTCTTGTGACTATTTATAAAAACTCTTAATTCATTTGGATAAAAAGGAAAAGAAAAGCCATGCTCAGTGTATTTTTACCATTAAATAAAAATACACTAAGCTAGGGGAACTAAACAGGCTTTCCAGTGGCATAAGGTTTATTGCCAAGAAGCACTGTTACAACAAAGAAATAATCAACCAAACGCAAATATCCTTACTTTGTGCGCTTTATATTTTATATAGTTTATATTTATTCAACTTTGCACCACTCTTTTTGAATATATGAGACAAAGAGATTTTAATTCATTTGACGAATGAATTCATAGGAGTCTTTCAGGTTTGATTAAAAACCTCTGGTTTTCAACACTATAAAATTGAGTTTGTGGAAATTGACTTAAAGCCTATAAAAGCTATACCACTTCAAATGAATGACCCTCAGACCTTGTCCACACTGAGTTGCAGTTTTCCAAAATGATCATTTCTATTTGCTGTTTCTAGAAATGTCTTCAATCACATGGAAACACAGAAAACAACCCAAATGCTGTAGTAGAATCTAGACCAGGGGTGGGTAATCCTGGTCCTCGAGGACCACTATCCTGCAAGTTTTACTTCTTTCCTTGGTCCAACGCACCTGATTCAATGGTTAAATTACCTCTTTGTGTTCTGCAGAACCCTGTTAATCACACATCGATTCAAATCAGGTGTGTTGGTGTGGTGATTTGACTTTTGTTGGGTTTTGTTTTTGTTTTTGTTTTATTTTAGTTCTCTGGGTTGTATTTTGGGTTTTGTTTCTTATTTTTAGTTTTCTGGTTTTTGTTTTCTTCTTGGTTCATTTGGGTTTCGTCCTCCTCATGTTTGTGCTTTCTATTCACTTCTCCCCAATCACCCTCTTTCAGTTCCCCGGCCACGCCCATCTCCACCTGTCCATGATTGCTCCCATACACCTGAATCCACTTACCACAATTATCCTCTGCACTTTAAAACCCGGTCATTTCTCTCCATTCCCCACTGGTCCATTGTTGTTTTTTGTTTACAGTTTGTTGCTGTGCTCCATACCTTGTCTCCTTGTTGTTCTGCCCTCCGTTTTAGGATTTTTGTTCTTTTGAGTTGCTGCCTTGTCAGCTTTTGTTTTGTTTGTTTTTTCCTTGGTTAATAAATTAGTTTATCTGATATGAGTCTGCGCCCTGGGTTCGCCTCTATCTCCACGCCTCGTGACATTTGGATAAGGGAAACAAGTAAAACATGCAGGATAGAGGCCCTCGAGGACTAGGATTGACCACCCCTGATCTAGACCGTGTTCTTACATTTGGGGACTCCTAGTGTACTGTATATTTAGAGCTGCTGAGGGAAAATAATCATTGTAGTTTTATTATAGTGTGATAGCAGCTATTGATTTTGATGTCATTACATAAATAATAAGGGAGACTAGAAGGCCCAGCTTATTGATTTTTGTCAATATAATATCAAAGAAATGTTCATAAGAAAATCCTAGAGACAGGGGCATTGCTAGAAATAAAGCCATAGTGGTGCACAGACCATGGTAACGAGTCACTTCACAAAACAGCCCGATTCCCATAAGTACACTGAAAGTATCATCATATGTATACTGTAGGTACACTCATAAGTATGCTGTAATTACCATGTATGCAAACCCTGCATAAGTACCCAGTAAGTATATTGTAATTATCCTGTATCCTTTATGTATGTCTGTAAGTAAATGTATTTACACTGCGAGTATCCTATATAAACCCATCGGTACCCTCTATGTACCCTCATAACTATCCTGTATGTACCCCCAAGGTACTCTGTAATTGCCCTGTAAGAATCATGCATGTACCTCCAAGTACACTGTAAGTAGTCTGATTACCTCGTAAATACCTTGTATGTATCACAGTAAGTACCCTGTATGTACCCCTGAAAGTATCCTGAAATTACCTTTTAGGTATCCTGTATGTTAGTGTTGTGTTGTTCATGAACGAGTTGTTCAAAAGTCGCTCAGGAGATAAGGATTTGTCTTGTAACCAGAGGGTTGCTGGTTCGAGCCCCCACTCTGTCAGCCTCAGCCGTTGTGTCCTTGGGCAAGACACTTCACCCTCACCCACCTACTGGTGGTGGTCAGAGGTGATGTCAGCCCACCCCAGGGCAGCTGTGCCCTCCAACGAAGCCTTATCAGTCTGTGCTCAGCTACAACAACTCTTCTTCACATCAAGTAAGAAACACTCCGTCTAATTCTTGGAGACCACTCATCTCCCACTCTAACCCGCAGTTTCTCACCGACAGTAAGACGACCTGGTCAGCCGTTCCAGAACTCACTCCCACTCCCCTTTCCCTGTAACCAATAAACTTATTATTGTTCACTACCTGATCCCCTGATTGTGTTCTTGCATGTGGGTTAAGAAAATTAATACCGACATGACAGGTTTGTCCGTCAGATTGGGGATGGTACCCTTATGCGAGACTCACCCTGGCTCCCAGTCCGTTGCAAAATGATTTCCATACCTGGGATGCGAACTGTGGGCCACGATCCAACACGATGTCCGTAGGGATGCCATGGATACGAAAAACCTGCTGGGTGATTATGAATGCAGAGGGAAGCTTGGAGAGAGGAATGAAATGGGCAGCTTTAGAAAAACGATCTATGATAGTGAGGATTACCGTGTTCCCCTGAGAAGGGGGTAAGCCGGTGACAAAATCCAGTGCGATGTGAGACCAGGGTCGACTTGGAACGGGTAGAAGTTGCAATAATCCTGCTGAAGCGTTGTGACTGTTCTTGCAGCGAGCGCATGTGGGACAAGCAGGAACAAACTCTTTAACGTCAGCTGACAATGTCGGCCACCAAAAATATCTAGTGGTTAGTTGCAGCATGCGGTGGATACCTGGGTGGCAAGAGAACTGACTTGAGTGTAGCCAGTCCAGGACTCTGGGTCGAACTGTCTTGGGTACATACTTCCTTCCTGGGAGGCCACCACCGGGATCTGGGTCTGTTTGTGGAGCCTTGGAGATCTCCTCCTCTATGACCCAAGTGAGAGAGCCAATGAACATTGAAGTGGGAATGATGGGTTCCTCTTTGTTCGAGGTTTCCGAGCAGCACCACAGTCTGGACAGTGCGTCGGGTTTCACATTCTTAGAGCCAGGTCTGTAAGTAATGGAAAAATTGAAACATCCAAAGAATAAAGACCATCTAGCCTGGCGAGGATTCAGTCTTTTCGTGGATTGCAGGTATGATAAATTCTTATGGTCAGTCCAGATTACAAATACGATCTCCACCACCTCCAACCAATGGCGCCATTCTTCTAAGGCCAGTTTAATGGCCAGTAACTCTCTATTACCAACGTCGTAATTTTGCTCAGATAGGGACAGTTGGCGAGAGAAAAAGGCACAAGCATGTACCTTGTTGTCCCGGGGTGATCTCTGGGATAGTATGGCCCCTACTCCTGAGTCGGAAGCGTCCACTTCCACAATGAACTGTAACTTTGGGTCGGGATGGCATAAAATTGGAGCAGAAACGAAGCGCGTTTTCAACTCACCGAAGGCTCGGTTGGCCTCAGGAGTCCACTTGAACAGTTGTTTGGTTGAGGTGAGTTGGGTGAGAGGCGCTGCTACTCTACTGTAATCCCTGATGAAACGGTGATAGAAGTTAGCAAAGCCCAGAAACCTCTGGCGCTGGCGTCGGTCCTTAGAAGTAGGCCACTCCGTCACAGCTTTAACCTTCTCTGGATCAGTCTCATAACATCCCTGGCCAAAAATAAATCCAAGAAACAGTTACAGAGGATACATTAAATTCGCATTTTTCTGCTTTCTCTCTCTGTCTCTGAAGTACAGCTTGTACTTGTTGCTGATGTTGACTGGGGTCCTGTGAGTAAATGAGAATATCATCCAAGTACACAAACACAAAACTGTTAATAAAGTCTATTAAGACGTCATTAATCAGGGCCTGAAAAACTGCCGGTGCGTTCGTTAGTCCAAAAGGCATGACCAGGTATTCGAAGTGTCCTAATGGTGTTTTAAACACTGTTTTCCATTCGTCACCTTCCCGGATACGGACTAGATGATAGGCGTTCCTGAGGTCTAGTTTAGTGAAAACGGTGGCGGAGTAGAGTTGATGATGGACCGAGTCGATCAGCGGAAGTGGGTATTTGTTTTTCACGGTAATTTGATTCAGACCTCTACAATCGATACAAGGTCTCGAGCTCTTGTCTTTTTTCTCTACAAAAAAGAAACCAGCCCCTACAGGAGAAGTGGAGGGGCAAATGATCCCTGAGGATAGGGATTCCTCGATGTAATTCTTCATGGCTTCTCTTTCAGGGGCTGACAGGTTGAATAAACGACTGGATGGTAACGGAGCACCTGGTAATAGCTCTATAGCACAATTGGACTTACTGAACACAGATGCTAGATCATGATAATCTGTGGGTACCTTAGATAGGTCAACTTCCTCTGGAGTTTTATCCTTAACATTGATTGAAGGTCTGGCAGATCCTAAACTATTCTGCAGACAATATGTACTCCAGGACTCTATACGTTTCCTGGACCAATCTATTACTGGGTTATGTTTAGCTAACCATGGATATCCTAAAATTAGTTGTGGTGATGGGGAATCAAAAATCAGGAACTCACCCGATTCGTGGTGGTTGCCGGCAGCCATGAAGTGAAGGCTGATGACTTGATGGGTGATGTGGGTGATAATTTGTTCGGAAATATCCAAGATCGGTAGTTTATTGGATAGTTCACTTTGGGGTAGGTGCAGCTTCTGAACTAGATCCCGAGAGATCAAACTTTGTTCAGCTCCTGAGTCCACTAAGGCCTGAACAGCAATTCTAGATTTTTAATTGATTAGAGTGGTATGGAGAAAAAACCTAGGTCCGAGAGGTTGAGGAAAATTACCCAGTAGTCCCTCTCGCTTCTCTAGTGGGCTTGCCCTTTTCCCAAAAGCGGGCATTTGGCACGAAAATGGCATTTATCACCACAGTAGAAGCATTCCCTGGCCTCTAATCACCGCTGCCGTTCTTCCTGCTCAGTTTAGCTTGACCTATTTGCATGGGTTCGGGTGTAATGGAGAGGTTAATGTCACTTAAATTACTACTTGACAGTTGAGTGTAGAGTTGGCTCATCTTCCCCTCCTTCTTACGTTGCCTCTCGTAGTCAGTTGTCTAGGCGGATGGTGAGGGTGATTAAGTCCTCTAATGATCGTGGTTCCTCTCTAGCTGCAAGCTCGTCTTTTAGCGGCTCTTGTAGAGTGTTCTGGAAAGCCCATTTTAATGCCGGTGCGTTCCAACCCGACGAGGCTGCGAGCGTCCGAAAATCGGTGGCGAATTGCGCCACTGATTTCTTTCCCTGACGTAAGTTCAAAAGTTTGCGAGTGATTTCTGTCTCGTTTAGTTTGTATCCAAAAGTTAGTTCGAAATCGTCTATGAATTGTGCAAAGGTAGTTTGTTGAATGGCACGAAAGCTGTACCTTGCCTCAGCCCATTTTAGCGCCTTGTCTCTTAGTAGTCCAATAATGTAAGATATCTTAGCTGAATCATCAAAAAATGCGTGAGGTGACCGGTGAAAAACTAATGAACATTGTAGAATACATCCGGCGCTTTTTCCAATCTCCCCTGTAAAAGGTTCTGGCGGAGGTGAAGCAACCTTCCGGAAGTGATTGTGGGCGCAAGGTGATTGCGTCATACCTGCGTCGCCTGATGCAGAAGTAGCCGCGGCTGCGGTGGCTTGTCCGAGAGAAGGTAATCGTTGGTGTATTTCTTGGAATAATGCCGTGATTTGGTCCAACCTGTTGGTGTTGGAGCGTTATTGCTCAAATAATGTGTTCAGCATGGATTCGTGGCTATTGAGCTGAGAGATGGCTTCCGATGGTTCTGATTCGCTGTTTGACTCCACCATATTGGAAGGAATCTTTTTGGCCCACATAAGATTCAGGACAACTCACTGTGATCAGAGGAACAAAAAAACAAACAGAACTTAGTACCCAATTGGTAATTTTTCTAAGTTTCTGTTTTCTGGCCGTTATTGACAACTTAAGGCTGGAGCATACTGTCATGAACCAAGGGTTGTCAAGGTAAACGGCGACAGAAAACCAGACCAGTAGCCAGGATAAAGGTAAATGGTTTTATTTACAATATTTACAGGTTCTAGAATTGTGCATGTGACCAGGAGGATCTGAAAGGGAGGAGGGAAAACCAGGTGAGTCTCAGGTACATGTAGAGGTTGACTTAGAGGAATCCAGAGTAATGATTTTGTTTGTTGTTTGTTGGTTGCTTACAGGTTCGTAGAGGAGAAGAGGCTTGGAAGGAAGACGTCTGTTCGAGAGGGAGGATTCCAGGAGGAGGTTCCGGCGGCAGTGACAGGTAGGTTTCCCACAGGTGAATAATACAAAAATCCAGACAGTGGAAGTATTTACAAGGCTTGACTTCGTAGGATCCTGAATTACAAAAAAACGAGAGCAGAGTAACATTAGTAAATACAAAAACACTTGGAACGAGAACCAGAGCTGAGAATCTAACCAAGTAGGATTGATGCTCCAGCAATGATCTGGACTCAGTCACAGGCTTAAATACTGGAGCATGCTCGTTAAGGAAATGAGGGGCAGCTGTGGAGAAAGGAGTGCTCCGTCCCCACCAGTAGATGGAGGCAAAGCAGCTCCAGATCCTCACACTGTGGCTACAACATAGCTTACTGCCATCACAGAATGATTGGGCAAATGATTGTAGTGTGAAGCGCTTTGGGGTCCTTGGACTAAAGCGCTATATAAGTGCAAGCCATTTACCAAAATAACAAATTTGTTAAGTGAACGAACTGAATCGAATCACTTCATTTACTGATTTGTTCCTTACTTAGTTCAGTTAAGCTCAGTGCGAGTGTGAGTGGAAGGCAGGCGAGAGAATATTTAAACAACAATGACAATATATATGTACACATACATAATATTATCCCCTCTATGCCTCTACTGCTATTATGATTATTATTATCCTAGTATTATCAATATAATAATTCTGATTTGCAACTAAACTGTACTTTTTTTATCTAAATATTGATTTAATATAAACAAGTGATATAAACAAGTTTCAGCCTGTTTGAAACTGTTTTGTATTTATTTGTTTTTAATCTCCCTGCCTTTTTTTACATTTATTGATAAACTGTCCTTAATAAAGTCTTAACTTTAATATAAGTACAGTATAATAAAGTCTTAATAATAATAAAATAAAGAAGAATCTCATTTATGTTTAGTGAACGGGCTGCTTGCGTTGCGTCATTGCGAACATCAGCTACACGGAGACAGGAGTCTGTTAGAGTGGGTAAGGGAGGAATTCTTTCAATAAACGTACTGCTGATTCGTGCATGCGTAGAAACAGAGAACTGCTGCTGAGGAGGGATTCATACAGTGAATAAACTGCTGATTCACACATGCACACACAGAGAAATGCCACCAAGGAGGGATTTGTTTGCTTAGTACTATGTCATTTACTCGTGTACTGCACGTATAAACTCTGTTTAAAAGATTTGTTCACTGAATCCTTCAGTTCACAAATCATTTTAATAAACTGATTCTAGGGATTCAGTACACTCAAAAGAACTGCCGTTCCCATCACCACTGTATGTACTCCCTTAAGTACCCTCTCATTATATTGTAAGTACCCTGTACAGATTCCTGCAAGTAGTTTGTATGTACTGCTGCAAGTACCCTGTTTGTCACTATTTTTACTTTATTCTGTGAGACCATGTTGGGTCACAATCCCAAAAGCCATCAAATAAAAAAAATCTATAATTACTTTAGTTTTCAAAATGCTACTTAAAGAATGCTGAGTGTCTTTTTACTTTAGTTAATGTTTTGGACTGTGGGGACTGCAGACAGTGCCACAATCTTGTAATCTTGTGGCTACAGTTGTGTCAGGAAAGGTAGCCAAAAAAAAAAAAAAAGCCAAATATTTTCTGTGAGTTTGCTTGCTGTGGCAACCCCTGTAGAAGGGAGAAGCCAAAAGAAAAACATTATCTTTTGCTTTGCAAATATGCATACAAGTGTCTAAAATGTGATCCAAGAAATGTTATTAAGGCACGTCAGATTTTCACTGGGACACATGTCCCAGTAAAATGGTTCTGACAATGCCTATGCCAAGGGATGAGAAAATTCCAAGTGGCAGAATATGTCTGCCACTTGAGAATGAGAATATAAGAGAATATGTATACAGTTTGACAGAGCTTATAAAAAAGTACATGAAAGACAGAACTTGTCTGAGGTGGAAAATGAAGACTTGGCGTCAGAATGATGGATGGGTTAATTTCATGTTCCTAAATCTTATCTTTTCATCACTCTGGAAGTAAAAATCTGTCAAACCTGTAGACTGTTCTGAACACAAACAATTCTCTATTGCTTGTTCTCAAACATGATGTTAGCAAACCTGTGCCCTGAAATAAAATAAAAAGAACAGATTTCTTACAACCTCTGATTTTATTTTAAACCATGGCATCTAGTAGGCTCCATAGTCCAGCAATCTGCTGTGCCATGTACTGTAATTGTCCTCTGACCAGATAATATTAAGTCATCATGATACCAGACATACTCCTTCTGTTCTCTGTGACCACACCAACAGACCTTTTTGTTGTTCAGTTTGTATTTAGTGCACAGATGATGCAAATTAGCCTTCTGCTGGCACACCACTGTGTTAACAAAGCTGGTGGTTGGCTTCATGCAACCTTTATGTCATAACTCGGGAGGTACTGTCCAGAAGAGCGAAACCAAGACCAAAACACGGAGATGGAAGTAAAGGTAAGTGAATTTATTTACAGGGTGAGACTATATACAGTGGGCGGTGTCCGGAGTGGTCTGCAAGAGAAGGAGAGCTAGGTGAGTCTCGGGTACAGGTCTTGATCCACACGGCAACAAGGAAGTGGTTATAATGTCTCTTTGTT
>NC_051436.1:24121489-24137880 GCF_001649575.2 Kryptolebias marmoratus
GCTAGAGTTCAGGTTAGACGCTGAGGCGGAGAATCTAACCCAGTAGGTTTGATGCTCCAGCGAAGGTCTGATCACCGCCTGCTGCTTAAATCCTGGCTGGTCTCATCAGTGGTATGAGGAACACCTGTGGAACAATAATTAGTGGCGCCGCCTAGAGGGCGGAACCAAAACCCAGATCCTCACACTTTATACATGGTGACATATAAAGTACCACACCATAGAAAAGCTATGTGTGTGTGTATGTGTGTGCATAATGGTGCACATGCTCTTCCATGAGTTGATGCAGCAGGATATCCAGCAGCTCTGAAGTTGCATAAGCACCATCCCTGCTTGGAGCTGGACTGAATTGGCTGCTTGGTGTATATGAAGGGTGGAACATGCCACAGATTACTGGCAAAGGAAATCCTTGATAATTTCAGCACTGTGGAGAAGTACATCACAGCTAAATGTCTGTGAAAACATTTATTCAGCATATGAAAAAATACATATATGACTAAAAAATAAGCTACAATTTAAATTTAACTAAGAATAATGCTTCAAGACTGTTTTTCAGCTTTACCTGTCCCTACTAGATAAACCTATTGAATTCTGTTGCTTCTTTTTTCTCACTAAATCTGATTTCTATTTTCTGTTAATGATTAAATATTTGGCTGTTTTTATAACTACTGCAAAGACATCTATCCATTTTCTTTACCTATTGTTTCCATTCCAGGTTGTGGGAAACTGGTGCCTATCTCCAGCAGTCACTGTGAGAGAGGTGGGGGACACCCTGGACAGGCCACAAGTCCATCACAAGGACACTAGGAGACAAACAAGAGAAACAAGCATTCACACTATCACTCACATTTAGGATAATGTTAGGTTACCAATTACCCTAGCATACATGTTTTTGGTGTGTGGCAAGAATCCAGAGTACCCAGGGAGTACCAGCACATACACGTAGAGAACATTCAACCAGGAGGCAAACCTGCAACCTTCTTGTTGTGAGGTGACAGCACTAACCACTGCATCACAGTGCCATTTTTTTTTTTTGGTTTTTCCTTAGTTCTAATTAAGAAATACAAATAAATAAATCCCACGCTTTAAAGCCCATTACTTTTTATATTATATAATAACTATGAAGTGCACTTTTGACTGAAGTGCACCCATGTAGGGTATAGCTAAGCCAGCACCCTGGTACAGCTGAAGAAGAGACTGGTATTTATCATTTTTTATTCTTATTTAACAACTCTCTTTCAAAAACCACATACGGTGTAAAAAGAATGCTACATTAAAGGGGACCTATTATGCTTCCTTGAACAAGTTAGGATATGTCTGTGGGCTATACAAAACATGTTCTTAACTTTAATACACAAAATCAGATATTGAGATTTCACCTGATCAGTTCTGCCTGTTTTGAGCTCATTTTAGAATGAGAGGTTTTAGAGCTATGTCAGCTGCTCCCCCCCCAACTCAGTGTCCTGTCTCAAAACATAAAAACTCCCTTAAATTATTAAAACTCTGAGGATTCTGACTTTGGGACAGTGGTAGCTGAAAAGTGTCCGAACAGCCGCCTGGTACAGATCAGTTTTATTTTTTTTCCAACTTTTTTTTTTTTTTAATGTAGTTCTAATGTTAGTTTAAACAAACCTGCTGTGACAGCTGACCTGTTCAAACTACAACTTTCTTTGACAATATCGCAGGGACATTGCCATCAAAAATAAAATGAATCCACGCAGCTCTGTGCTCCCTTACTGGGAGAACATGCAGATGTTATATATTGCAGCCAACAACAGAACATTTTCCTTTTCCAGCAAACATTGTTCAGCGGTAAAACCAGGAGAACAAATGTGATGGTATTCTTGTAATGAAGTGGGTGGAACTCCACATGGGTTGCTAGATGAGGGACTGGGCTCGGCTTGGGGTTGCTAGGTAACGGGATTGTGATGCAATAATCCTGAGGTTTTTGAAACGGGTCATTTTGTAGACACCAGAACACATTTACTTATTATCAAAAAACAGCTGGGTTGTTCTTTTTTGCATTTGGACTGTTTCTAGAAGCAGTAGATACCCAAATGGAAGTACAAAAACATGCAAGAAGTGAATTTTGCACAATAGGTCCCCTTTAACTAATAATGATTCTCCACACTTTTGTATGACACGGTTTGTTTAATTTGGTTGCTGTTTTCTCATCTAAACATGTGTTGCTACGCAAATGTATGTGAGCTAAGCATAGATGTTGGTGTCCAGCCACTGCTAAATGGATCCTAGAAGTTCACCAAGAGTTGAGTAAACTTTTGGACCAACTTCACGCACTGCAGCACTGATCATGTGAACTAAATACCATACACATGTACATACAAATATACATATGTCTGTCTGTTGCTGTGGCTGAATGTATGCAGAAAAGTTCAGCCAAATAAAACACCCTTTGCAAAACCGTTTTTGCGTGGAGCATGCAGTACACGTACACATGAACTGGTTTTCAAGTGCTCATCAAACTTTGGTGTCTTCTGTGCCCCTTTAGAACTGCCACATTCTACCCTTCATACACCAACCCAGGTTGAAGCTGGTCTGAATTGCGTGTGTCCCAGTGGCGTCACTAGGCCTGTTTTAGGGGGGCTTCAGCTTCAGCCCCCCTAAAATGTTTTCAAGCCCCCCTAAATAATTTTGGTGTCAAAAATTTTTTTTTTTTTTTTTGGTTGTTAAAACTGTAAACATATTTCCTGTTTGTTGATGTTCTGAATAAAAATATAATTGGTTGCTTAAAACATTTACACAGTAAGGTGTCTGTTAAATGTGTCCAAAAATGTGGAAAAGCAACTCAGGTTTTGTTAGCTGTTTGAGAAATTTTGTTCTCGCCCACTACGTTTGCTCACATCCTGTGCATCTCCTGGGGGCTAAGCCCCCCTTGTCCTTAAAACCTAGTGACGCCCCTGGTGTGTCCTACCGCGCGGGAACCTATTGTATGTTTGTGTTTTGAAAAAATAGTAAATTCTGCCCTGTTAAGAGAGTTCTATCTTTTATTGATGACAGTTTTTGTTTTTTGTTTTGTTTTGTTTTACTTTAACCGTATTAATGTTGGTAACACTAAAAATAAGCCTTCATGTTGATAAAACTGGTGAAAATCGTGCGTGGAGTTGTTCTCGGTGAAGGTGAACGTGTGAACCCCGCTCTCCCTCTCACCGTGATTCACACGGTGACTGTAGGTGCGGAGACTTCTGACGTCAGACGAGCAGAATGACACGCGCGTCCAATGAGGGGCCGATGATGTGCAGCGCGAGGACGGAGCTGCCGACAGAAGGCTAATAACCATGCCAACCGAGGAATATATCGCGCGCTAAGGCTGACTGGGGAGAAAAAAATAGTGGAGAAGGGGGACACCCTGGACAAAGAGGAAAATAAACACAACTTCACAATCAAAAAAGAAGGACGAACTCTTTCATTCACGGGGGGAGAAGAAGACAAGAAGCTGGTAATTTTATCTCTTTTTTGTTGTGTGTCCATGGCGTGGTCTACTTTCTGTAGGACCCCTCCTTCCCTGTTCGGTTCGGGGAAGACTGCACTACTGCAGCTGAGTAAAACCTGCCCCAGGTAGCCTCTCTTTTCTCACGTAAAACACAGCAGGCAGAGCAGACCGGTACCTCCTCTGAAAGCTGCAGGGATGTGCGTTGCTCTGTGCGGGTGACCTTCCTTTGCAGTCATTGATGGTGTGAGCGCGTGGGGGATCATGAAAGAGCGATGGGGGGTGAGGGAAGGGTGTGTGTGTTTATGAATGAAGCTCCCAAATCCTTTTTTCTGAGGTAAAATTAGCACCAGACTCCATTTTCTCTGTCTGCGGTCAGCTGCAGCAACATAACGTGGATCAGATTCTGAATTAACTCGCCTCTAAATTCAAATGTGCACGCGCACGCACGCGTGCCTGTCTGGCAGCTATCACTGCACCGTGCCCCAGGACGTCATGCACCATTTTTAGAGAGGCTCTAAAAATAGATTTAGGTGATGATGATGATGGTTTTGACTGTTAGAAAAATCAACATCGTCATTGTCCAGCAGCAGCTTGGTAAGAACGAGACCGTCGACTTCAACAGCTCAAGTTTGGTTAGTTCTGTTGCCCATCTTGTGTCTGTTTTGTACAACCGAGTGGCTTATGGCATGCAGATAAAAAAGTGGGGAGAAAGATTTTTTCTGTGTTTCTGAGTTCAGAAATTCAAGTCGAAATGTTAAAAAAAAGTCAAAATAGTGAGGAAAGACGCAATTTTATTTTCAGAACAAAGGATAAAATGATAGAGAAAGAAGTTGAAACGCTATTCTGAGAAAATAAGTCGAATTGTTATGAAAATATGTGAACATGTTTTAAATAAAAAGTTGAAATCATATTTTTTTACAAAAATGTTAAAATGTCCAGAATGAACTTTAAATATTATTTCAAGCATAAATCTAAAATGTTGAGAAAAAAGGTCAAAATAGTCTTTAATTTACTGTCTAAGCCTGAAGGAACAACCATGTTTTATTATAGTATGTCTATTATGGAAATTAGTCATTGGCCAAATCTAGCATAATGTAACAGTCTCTCTGAATTGTTGTGCAAAGTCCCAGTTTAATAAAAAATAAAGTATAAATTAAATAAACTCCTGAATCCTGAATTCTATTTTATTACATCTGTAGTTGAGATATGGGGGAGCCTTTATCAATAAACTACAAAAAAACACATTTGAACCAGTCTGATGTGCAGTCTTCATTTTTCCTGATGCAGTGGAACTCACAGAACTTTTTTCAATTCTTCACAATAAGTGTCAGACTTAGGTTTGAAACAGAAACACTATTTTGATGCTTTTTAAAACATTTCTACTTTTTCCTGGAAATGCTTTTTCAACGTTAATCTCAACTTTATTCTCAACATTTTGACTTCATTCTTGAAACTCCAAAACAACTTTTTTTCCCCTAAATATTCATAATAGGCTGTTGTAGTTTTGCCTTACAGCTAAAATGGAGGGAATACCCTTGTCACCCTTGTATTCGTCCACACTTGTTGCCTGTGAGAGTTGTGAAGGGGAGCTGTATGCTAAAAAAATGATCAAGTGCATGGCTCTTTCATTCCTGTTGCGATTTTCCCCCTTTCTTCTCATTTACTTAATTTTCTCCGTCTTTTCTTTTTGTTTTTTCACATGTATTTTTGTCATTTTTGCTTTAATCTGATTAACTCAATCGCTCCTATCATTATCATGTTTCAAATATAGCTGGGGAAAATATATTTAAGCATAATCTTCTCTTAAACAACCAGCTCTCATTGCTGTACCATGCAATGAAAATAATCACACCCTGAAAAATGGTAAACTATGTAACCTAGACATGTAGGGACAGATGGAAATAGTAACATGTACAAAAAATGATTTCAGAATTCAAAATAGTTTTGTTGTGAAGTGAAATTTGTTTTGTTTTTATGCAACATGTGTCAATGAAATTTCACATTTTCTGTACATGAATTTAGATATTGCAGTGAATTTGTGATATACAAATTACTGATTGTTGTTTTGTTTTTATGTGAATACAATGACAAAACACCCCCCAAAAAATCATGATATAAATATTTTTGTTCAGAGTTATGTTCATGAGATTGGAACATGATTACAAAAATAACAGCAACAACAACAAAAACTGTAGAAATGTTCAAAGTTCATTGTTCTCTAAAAGTCTGTGGGATCATCAGATTAGGTCATTATTTTGATACTTTCATAAACTTTGGGTCAAACTCATTTGCTTAAACCATTATCTGCTTACAACAAAACGAAATGTTTGTATTTTTGTTTGGATATCATAAAGTTTGTTTAAATTTGCCCAAATTTCTAATCAATTCCCCTAAATTTTCATAATTGCTATGGAAAGATTGGAATTTGGAATATTTTCATAATTCCTCAGTTTAATTTCCTATAGAAAGATTATGAATAGTTTCTGTAAATTTACCAGAAATGTTCAGCCCCTTTGGAACCCTAGAGTTATGTAATTATATTTTCAATAATTTTGTTATCATTTGCTGTTTAAATTTTTATATGTTTCTAACAGTTTTGGCAAAGTTCATATGATCTGATTCGGTACTATCTTACTGGACTATGACTGCTGGCAATGAATAACAAACACTGTTTGTGGAGGAGTTATCAAAACATTTCAATTTCCTTTGAGCCTTGCTCTTGTGTTGCTGGAATTTTTAACCTGTTCAAAAGATTTGCGCAACAAATTTTCTCTTAAATATATATATATATATATATATATATATATATATATATATATGCAATCTCCCAGCAAATTGGCCTAAATTTTACCACTAGCCTGTGAAAATTTGTTGTGCAGCATGAATCCAAGTGACCAACATTTACAGCCCAGAGAGATACTATCTCAAATTTGTTCTCTTTCTTCTTTGAATCTCTTTTCTTCAATCATTTCTTCAACTTTTCTTCCCTCTTCTCTGCAGCTATGATTCTCTCCCTGGCTGCCGCAGCAGCTATGAGTAGCGGCAGCGGTAACAGCTTCAACTCTTCCTTCCCCCTTGATTCCTTCGACTCGTCCACCTCCTGGAGCGAGGATCCTTCTAACTCCTCTGAGCCAGTCGTACGGACTCTGACTCCTGACCTCCAGCCAGCGACCACCACTGTCACCATCCAGGAAGTCAACCCCTGGGATATTGCCCTGTGTGTAACAGGAACGCTCATATCATGTGAGAATGCTCTGGTTATTGCTGTGCTGTTCTACACACCAGCGCTTCGTGCTCCGATGTTCATCTTGATTGGATCGCTGGCAGTGGCAGATCTTCTTGCTGGGGTGGGCCTCATCTTGAACTTTGTCTTCACCTATTTAATCGACAGCTCGATGGAGTTTGTGACACTGTTGTCAGTTGGACTGCTTATCTCAGCCTTCTCAGCCTCTGTCCTCAACATCCTCGCCATCACAGTTGACCGGTACCTGTCGCTGTACAATGCCCTGACCTACCACACCGAGCGGACAGTAACCTTCACCTACATGATGGTGATCTTCATCTGGGTGTCGTGCCTCACGCTTGGCTTGCTACCGGTGCTTGGATGGAACTGCCTTAAGGACGAGTCCAAGTGCAGCATCTGCCGGCCCGTCACAAAAAACAATGCTGTAGTGCTCGCCGTTACCTTCCTCCTGGTCTTTGCCCTGATGATGCAACTCTACCTTCAGATCTGCAAAATTGCATTCCGCCATGCGCAGCAGATTGCAGTGCAGCACCAGTTCGTGGCCATCTCCACCACCAAAGGGGTCTCCACGCTGTCGGCAATCCTGTGTGCCTTCGGGGCTTGCTGGCTGCCATTTGCCATGTACTCCATTGTGGCTGACTCCAGCTACCCTGTAATATATACCTACGCCACAGTTCTCCCGGCCACCTGCTGCTCAGTTATCAACCCTGTCATCTATGCTTTCCGAAACCCAGACATCCAGAAGTCGTTGTGGATGGCGTGTTGTGGCTGCGTCCCATCCAGCCTCTCTCTAAGACCCAGGACCTCCAGTGACGTGTAGCAGCGAAAGATGGTATCGGCATGATGCTAGTCACAGATTCAGGGCTGTAGAAAGGAGACAGGAGACAGAAAACGGTTAGAAGAAATGTAGAGGGTTACTGCTCTCATCATATTAAGGCTGGAAGACTGCTGCTGCTGAAGAACTGTGAGATAGCCACAGTGGAACAGGCACTAACAGATGACTGAGAGGAGGAAGGGTACACAGTCAAAGAAGATCATCGAAACAACTAACCGAGCGATGGAGGCGACAAGAAACCAACTGCAAAAGCAGGGTTTAAGGTATTTTCATCGTGGCAGAGTGGTGTTTCAGATCATTTGTAAAACTCCCCTTCCTTAGGGTGAGAGGAGCGAGGCCTGCTTCTCAAGAGTAGCATATATCTGAAGATTTAGGAGAAAACAAATGTACAAAATCTCCAGAGGATGCTTTGGATGGTTATGCAATCAGAAGGTGTGAAATGGTCTTAAATACTGTATGTGTCTTTACTGATGTCTTTAAAATGAAATACTATGAGCTAAATTTACAAAGTGAATGACCTTAAGCATTCTCAATGAGCTATATTTGTAGTCCTCTGGTAAATAAAAAAACATTACTGCAACAGCCATGTTCCCTTTATCTGGAGCTGATTAAGTAGGTAAAATGCAGATGGAGTGGTTTAATCAACTCTTTTAGTAAAACCACATTCTGTTCTTATCACTACAAAGCCCGTTATGGATTCCACCAACAGCACAACTGCCATTCAGCTATCTAATATACCGTCCTCTGTTCAAACATTAAACAAAATCTTCTTCAGCAGCCTCCTAATGCAGATTTTAGAAAGGGAGTTTCCATATTTAGACTGGCATGTGCCATCGTCCTTGGTGGGATAAAATCAAATCTTCTCTGCGTCGGAGGAAAAATAGGTTTCTCAGCTGCTGGGCCGTGACTGAGAAGCAGAGAGCTGAATTCAGCACCAAGGACAGCTTCACTGCAGAGCACTGCTACCCTGGGAATGCTCTTGGCTGTAGTGGGGGTGGGGGTCTGGAAAGTAGGTTATGCAGTTCTCTACACTATCTTGATAGGGGAATGTGGAATGGGGGGTTTAAAGGACAATTTCAGTTTGATCTGAGTTTTTCTGATTTTTTTTCACTGTTAATTGATGGAAATTATGGATTGGGAATAACAACACTTGGCCACCTTAAGCAAAACAAGGCTCCTGGCATCAGTGAGGAGAAATCAGCAAGGGGATTTTTTTTTTTACAGGCGAAGAAAAGGACGTGTATTTATGAACCTCTGTATACCACTGTTTAAGCAAAGTGCCTCTAAATTTAGAGACAGCCCCGTTGCTCAGCTGAGAATACATTAGTTATCCTGATCACAATCCATACTGAAAACCTTTTTTCTTAGCATGAATTGAGATGAAACAGCTATCTGGGATGTAGTTCTGTTCTAATTAAATAGAATAGAATAGTCTCTTTGTGGCCCTGCGATGGACTTGCGACCTGTCCAGGGTGTCCCCCCGCCTCTCGCACAGTGACTGCTGGAGATAGGCACCAGCTCCCCGCGACCCGAAATGGAGAAGCGGGTAAAGAAAATGGATGGATGGATGGTTTTATGCCAATGCTAAACAAAATATATGTCCATTCAAAGCCCTTTATAAGCTGAGGGACACAAGAATCATCCAAAAATTGTAGTAGCATCTGGTTTAATTTCCTCTGATCTGTGCTGTATGGCTTTCATTGTTATTTCCCTGCTCACAGCCTGTCAGTGGTTTGTTTTCTCTTCACACTCTCAGTTTGCCTTGAAGCAGTGCAGCTATGCCCCCACTCCCCATCCCCACCCCTACCCCCCTGGAAGGGTCAGCGGGTTAATGAGAACTAAGAGAGGCGAGGTGACATGGCGTGAAATGGAAACGCCAGGCAATATGTACTTCACCCAAACTTAGGTCACATCCAGCCCCTCCAATCAGAATAGTTTTATCCCACTGAAAAGGTATCATGTAAGTTAATTAATTTTATTAATAACTCAGCACCGTGGAAGTTGTTTGAGCTGCAGAGGAAGAAATGGGTTTAAGAGTTAATTCTGTCCAACCTTTAGCTGCATTTAAATGATCTGCTGAGATAGTTCTTTCTCTCAAGCTCCTCTGCACAACCTCAGAGAGAGTTGCAATGACTAAGCTATTGGCACGCTACTAATATACGTGTGTATGTGGGAGGTGTGCTGGCTTTGGAAAAATCTGTATAGGCTGTAGCTTCAAACTAAAGGAGAAAAAAATTACTTCAAAAAAGCTGTTTGTGCAACAACGGGGAGGGCTTTAAATTCTGTTTTCTACCAAATAAGTCACATTATTGAAAACAAAGAACTTTTAAAAATAGCACACAGGAGAGGCAGTTAATAAACAAATCTTTTTTTGAGTGTATAAATCAAACTTTAGAGTGGAATTGTTTTATACTTTTTCTTGGCAGGAAAAATACAATCAGTTGTTTTGGCAGCCATTGTTAACAAAACAACAGCTGCTCAAGTTTCTGTCTTTTCTATCTAATCTTTTTTTGAGGTTTATTTCTGTGTTTAGTTTTTGTTTTGGGTGTGTTTGAAACAAAATCTTCTTTGCAATAAAGCCTAACTGAATTTTCCTGTGTACAAATCGAGAAGCAGAGAAGAAAGAAGGAAAGTGGTTGACTTTAAATGATTTGCTAACCAACACTAACAAATATTTCATAGCAAAAAATACTGGATTTTAAAAAACAGATTTTTTTTCCTGAATGCATTTAAGAAAAAGTGAGTCATTGGAGTAGGACAAGCTTAAATATGACTGACCTTCTTGTTTATGAATTCTACAAACAAAAATCTTGCAACAACATGTACATTAGGTTTTATTGGCAGACATTTTGAGTTACTCTAAACAACTCACTAAATTTAAGATTTAAAATAAAAAAAAAATAGATTTATAAGATCAACCAGTCACCAGTCAATAAAGCTTTGACCACCGTGCTTGCTCTCTCTTTAGCTTGAATGCTACATTGATTGGACATCCTAATGGTAAATTATTGACGTCAATATTTAGGTAAAAAACACTGAATTACTCAGAGGTTGAAACCAAGACATGGATGTAGATTGGTGATTTTGAGAAGTTTAGTGGTAAAAGTAAACAGTCATTGAGAGTTAATTGAATCCTTTTCATGTCAGAAACTGATGCAGAAAGTTCCTCTGTTTGCATACTGAAGTGTGAGGCCAATAGTCACTTGTCTTTGGAAATGCTAGATGGGACATGCAAAGTGGTTATAAACTGGATTAAATTTGTGTCACACTTTGTTGTCACTGTTTCTAAAATATGGCCATTTATGCCAGGCTTATACAGTTTGAATTCGGTGTTGATCTATATACAATGTTAATATACTCCTTTTGATGTTGGCTCTGCAAAAGCTGAAAAACTACAGTATAATTGAAACAATGAAAAAGAAGTTTTGTGGTTTGTTTTACCCACTGAATGTACTGTAGCACAATCATATCATGCAATCAATGGCCAAACATAAAAAAATTTAGATTAGGTCATTTGAAAATCAGCATGAGATTTTAGCTTGACCCAAACTGTAAGCTAGTGCTATTTTTTCAAGACTAGAAAGCCAGAGAATCTAAATCTAAACTAAATGAACTTCTGCCAACTTCATTATGATTTAACAATCTTATGTTGGATTACAAACTTCTCCACAATACATTTGCAGAATTTTTTTCACAAGTAGACTTAGGCCTCATTTGAACTAACGGAAAGTCTTTTCTTTGTTTATGTATTTTTTTCCATTCACGTTATATTAAAAATGCTGAAATACTTATACCACATCACTAGGTAGTGAGAATGTCCACATTAATGATATTAAAATAAAGAAAAAAGAATGTGCTTAGATTAGAGATTATCCTAAAACAACCATATCTTTTGTTCCCCCTTTATTACCCATTTTAGCACACAATCAAAGTTTAATTACAACAGTATAAGGAAAAAAAGACAGACGCTGAAAGTCTGCTGAAATGGCTTCATTGTTGTTTTGGTTTCTAGAGCACAAAGTGATAGTGGACACGCATGAATTAGGCTACTACATCAGTGTTTCTGAAAACATACATATATAGATTAAGTCTAGATGTATCAACCAAATATAGAGTTCTTAATAATCACTTTAGAAAGTGTTTTAAAAAGTCAGTTTTTTGACACTCGTTTCCACACGTTTATGTGGATGTGAGGTGCAAATGGATGAGACAAATATCTGGAGTAGTGCAGGCAGAGCCTTCTATGTTTTGATTGTTCGTCTCTTCAGTGCCTTAAGTAAAAAGCTTGTTTAGTGTTCTGTTGTCTTTTTGACCCATGCATAAAATGAAATTATATATAGCTTTTATAAGAGTTACAAGTTCTGTTTGTATGGAAGCAGAAGGAAATTAAAAAAGAACATTGTACCTAGGTAGTGTTAGCAAGTTGTTGGCTAGGAAACATAATGAAGCCACAACATTTTAAACTTTTATAATCAAGTCAGTCTCATAGGAATTTGTTAAACATGTAATCATGAATTTATGATTTATGTTGCTGCACATCTAATAAACTGAAAAGCCATTTGCACAAACACTAATTTCTAGTCAATTGCTTATTGATTCCAGATTTAGCCTGGTTTGAACAAATGATATTTAGTTTTCTTCATCAAAGAACAAGAAAGTACAAGGCTGGAGGTTGTGGCCTCCATTGATTGATCAAGCTTAGACACAAATCCAAATCCTTCTTTTCTAGCTAGATAAAAAAATGTGTTGTTCCCATATGATAAGTGAAAGTTGGAAGGTACTTGGAAGACTTGACAAGCTTGGATCTATAGTAATTATGTTTTTACTACTTCCAAAAAGACATTTCTTTAATACAGAAAGTCTACAGAGGTTAGTACAGAAACTTTACAGATTTTCTGTATTAAGCCACAAACTCGACGATAACTAGGGTTCTACCAAACCAAAACCACAGCCACTTAGATACCATCAATTCAGGTTACTTAGAAGTATGCCTTCACAAGAAGAATACCATGTGAATTTTTAACTATGACAAAACATTCTTTCTAGCAGCATTATTGGATCTAAAAATTGAGTTTTATGTTTGGTAATGTTACAGAAACAAAACTGAAAGTTGACAGATTGCTCCTTACAGCAAAGATTCCTGTTTGTTGTTGGAAAAAAGAACGTATTGGCTCTTCACCTTTGTAGAAATGCAATCAAGTGATATTATGTGAAAGTAGCATTTCTTGAAGAAATGCATATTGCTTGCTGCCTTAGATGCCAGACCTTTAAACAAAGACCTTATGTGATCTGTTACCTATCAGAGTATGCAGTGGGGATGAATCTCAACTACTGCCACAACAAATTTTAGCTCAAAATCAGTACAAAATGACAGCGTTTTAGTCATTTTTGTGTTTGCTAAGGTTGATTAGCTGTGGCAGCCATCTTGAATTGGGTTGACCTAAAAAACAAATCAGTTATAGATATACATCTAATGATTACTTTTTGAGAGTTTCATTTATATTTGTTCTCTGGTTCATGTGATATTTTGCTAACAAACAGTCAGACAAACAGTCTTGAGCTTCATCAACTATCCTTCATTTAAATTGAAATCTTTCTTTCAAAACTTTAGAGCTACAGTACATAACATTCCACAGGGGTAAAGTAAACTCAAACTTCTGATCCAAGTTTGCTACAGATCATAAACCCAAAAGTGAAACCTGTGCTGTGCTGAGCTATGTTTTAAAATGACATCCCATCTGGCATGTCCATCAAGTGGTTGTTTTAATGGTTAAAAACACTCATCTGTGAATATGCCACCACTCAATCAACCATTCCTGGAGCGGGAGTGGAGCGACCACTCACTGTGTGTGTTAATGTGTGTGTGTGTACGTTCTCCACTCAGAATCAAAGCCAATTGTAATGAACCATAAGTCAAGCACTGTAAAACAAAAACAATTTTTTTTTTTTTGTCAGATGCTATACAGGACTACAGTTTGTTTAAAAAAAACAAAAGCAAAATAAATACAGTATAAGTGAATGTGTTATGTTTCTTATGCAAAGCTGTACAGAAATGTATATTTTTGTAATATTCATCATCAGGGCATGAGTTACATGATGTGTTGCTGCTGAAAGAGTGTGGGGACGTTTCTTCCTGTTCTTCTGTGTTCTTCCTATTTACAAATCTGAAACAAGTTTATTTATTTATTGTTTTGGGGGGAGGGGTAAAAACGTTGT
Source organism: Kryptolebias marmoratus (assembly GCF_001649575.2). NCBI lineage: Eukaryota > Metazoa > Chordata > Actinopteri > Cyprinodontiformes > Rivulidae > Kryptolebias > Kryptolebias marmoratus. Next base: position 24,135,233 of record NC_051436.1, read on the forward strand.
GTTGCATTTGCTGAAAAAGTTCCATATTTTTGTACCTAGTAGTGTCTTATTTTTGATTTGTGTACATACTTACCTGTTTGCCAGGGGGTTACTCTCATCAAAGTTTGAGTCAGTAAATCTGCAATTAGTTAACGTTCTTGAAGGAATGCATATCGCCCGCCACCTTTCATGTCAGAGTTTCAGATGTAGTTACCGTCATTTTAATCAAACCTTGAAAATGTTGTTAGGTGCTATCTCACGCTACATAGCAAGCTCTCGTGTGATCTATTAGCTCTCAAGATATGTGTAGTGGATCAGGACTACCATATGATACTCTAACTTAATATTATAAGGAATTTTCAAGAATATACTTTACCAATAAAAGACAAAATTTGTCTTTTAGAGTTTTATTACAAAATTAGAAATGAATGTAAAAAATCAGCAAACCCTCAATATAATAAACACAACAAAAATAAACAATGGAAATTTTGAATTAATATTTTGACTTTTAGTATCAAGTAATAACTCTGAATATTCTGAACCTGATTTAAAACAGTTAATTTGCCTTTAATAAGATTTTAATACAAAATTAAAATATGCCAAAAAAGGGACCTATTATGCTTCCTTGAACAAGTCAGGATAGGTCTGTAGGCTATACAAAACATGTTCATTAAATCCAATACACAAAATCATTCTCGGATACTGAGATTTCACCTGATCAGTTCTGCCTGCTTTGAGCTCATTTCAGAATGAGCGGTTTTAGGGCCATGTCACTTTTATGCAAATAAGATGCTGTTGGCCACGCCCCCCCAACTCACTGTCCCATCTCAAAACAAAACCTCACTGAAGGATTAAATGCTGCAGATCTGACCCACATTTATATACTCTGAGGATTCTGACTTTGGGACAGGGGCACTTTAACGGTTCCAAACCAACCTTTGTCAAGTAGGAGGGCGGCAGTAAGTGGGTCGGGACAGCGGCAATATAGACACGTTCTATATTTCACCTGACAACAAAACATTTTCCTTTTCCAGCAGACATTGTTCAGCGGTAAAACCAGCAGAACTAAGGTGATGGTCTTCTTGTAATGAAGTGGGTGGAGTTCCACTTGGGTTGCTAGGTGAGGGGCTGGGCTTGGTTTGGGGTTGCTAGGTAACGGTGATTGTGATGCTACAATCCCAAGGTTTTTGAAACAGGTTGTTTTGCTGACACCAGAAAACATTTACTTTTTGCTAAAAAATGGCTGGGTGGTTTTATTTGTACTTAAAGTACAGTGAATACCCAAATGAAAGTACAAAAACATGCAAAAAGTATTTGCATAATAGTACCCCCTTAAAAAAATGTTAATTATTGTCCCAGATTGTCAGATTATTCAAAAAGTGTCAATTTAGAAAATGAACAATGGTTTATCAACTTGCATCATCTTATAAATTCCTAACCAGACTGACATTGCATTTCTTATCACAAGATAAGAAGCTAGTGCCTTTCTGTGGAACAACTGGACCGGGGTAGGTCTCCCTGGAAACAATGCTGTGTAGATGTAGTGTCTCTGATTCGGTCCATGGAAGAACGGAAGGACCCAAGAGTCAATCGAGGATTAGTTGGGGTCAGCATCTTGTCCAAAAGGTCACCAAAGATGGTTAAGGTGATGGTGGTGAGGCAGGTCTGGAGCTGTCAGCTGATGTAGTTAGGAGTCAGCGGGTGACACAGAATTGGAGCATATCATTACTGGACATATCTCTTAAACTTACAAATAGTCCTTTTTAGCTTTTGTTAGATTTTGTTTTTCTCTTACTCTCCTGCTGGACTTTACAAAAACAAAGCTAGAAAAAAACGTATGCTGTGAACTTTGGTTAACAAAAATATATGACAAGGGAAGGCCATCACTAGATGGACACAAAGCGAACTGAATTGATAAACAACGGAGCAGAGCCAAAGTCTCGCTCCGCTGTTATCAAAAGACTAGCTGTCACAACATAGGCAGACACTCAGATTCTGACTAGGTTGGCAACTTTGAGGTCTGCATAAATGGAGCTCATCTCATACTGTTATCATAAAGTTTTGGAATCACTGACCTAAACTACTATACAGTCTCCTATAAGACAAAATAAATAGTTTGATAAACCATTTGACTAATTTCTTATTAGATAAATGCACACATAAAAATTATCAGCATTTATTTCATTCACATTTTAAAAGATTTCACAATAAAATGAACAGATTTAATTTCTGCAAAAACAATTTTATGCAACTTTGAAGAAGCCCAAATATTCTATCCCTACTGATTTATGTCTGAGAGTAAATCCTATGAATGCAAACACTTAAAACATACCAAGGACTGTCATGAAAAAATTAACTTCTATACAGAACAGAGGTCATAAAGGGAGGGGATGTCTCAATGCTACATATCCCATACTTGGATTTAAGACCTGTCCGAAGGCCTCTGAATCACAACAAACAGGATACAAGAGTTGCAAAAGAAAAATGGTGTTGTCACTAATGACACCCAGGTAACCATTAGGAATTCCAACTTGAAAAACACAGAGGGTTGGAGTCTGATGACACTTCTGTATCTGCTACAGCAGTGTTTCTCAACCTTTTTTGGGCCAGCGCCCCCCTATCCATTATCAAGGCCTCTTACCGCCCCCCTCCCACCCCCCACCCTTTTT
>NC_051436.1:24139823-24141239 GCF_001649575.2 Kryptolebias marmoratus
TAAAAACGATAATCTGATGTCCCGTTCTCCTGAAGGCAGCTCGGAGCTGCGCCGAAAAGAAACACCATTGATACAGCTGCAGTTCTGTAACGGTTTTAATGTTTTAGGCCACAATATTTTTGCAAGTATTTCAAAGTTTAAACTGATATTGTTGTGAATCTTTGGTGTAAACTTTACCTTCAAGCAAACGCCCCCCAAAAGAATATCAACGCCCCCTTTTTGAAAATATTGCTGCCAGCGCCCCCCGTCATCCTCTCAACGCCCCCCAGGGGGCGGTACCGCCCCCGTTGAGAAACGCTATGCTACAGCAAAGAGAATCGTAGCCCAAAGAGAGTCATTGTTCTTTGATTATGTTTAACCTTCTAAGGTCCTGAGCCTTCCTTAGAAGCACGAAATGGAATAAATAAAATACCCAGTGTGGAAGACAAACAAAAGATCCAGTACGCAAAGCAATAAAAGATTCAGCATGCAAAGCACAGGTTATAGTTGACACTTTGGCTTTCTAAGAAGGTGTCACAATGAAAGGTATCCAGGGAGTAGATGCCATTAGTTGGCACCTTTGGGTGTATGCGGTCTAGCATCCCCAGTGAATACTCATAGCTCAAAGGAGAACCGGAGATACTGATCAGCAGAAGACATGAAAGGTACAGATGTCATCGAGGAAGAAAGACACTCAGATAGCAGGCAGTTGTAGTGTGCAATATTACACTGGTTCTTTCTGATGCATTTTATGGGTTTAAAAGTCAAAGTAGGAAAAGTGAGGAGGACAGACAGAAGTTTGTAAATGATTATTAAAATATTTATTGTAATGACTAGTTTAAAAAATGTAATGCCACCAAGTTAAACACACCATGAAAAGTTCTCTGTTTGACAGGTTTCTTGTTTGTGGTTAAGAAACTTTTTTGTTTTTTATTAGCAAGGTTAATGCAACCTATGGTGCTGTGGTCAAAGGTCGCAACTGAGAAAAGTGCGATGGACTTACCGGGTTTAGTGTAAACAATGTGTGCCTCTGAGTCTTAAGGCAGGAGTGTGGGTGGAATGCACCGAAGACTTGGTATGTCTAACTCAAAGTCAGGAAAATCAGTGCTGATTAGCCAGCTCAAGGGCTTGGCCTTGGAGATCAGTATGTCTTGGCGCTGACATTGCATACCTGAAAAAAATGTGGATCTAGAGTGGAGGCCCAAGAGAGGTATGTCCTCTAAAGAAAGTCCAAGTTCAAAAACAGTGGTGCCAGTTGAAAGAAAGCTTGTGGGTGGCATATACAGGTTGCTGGTCATAAAATTAGAATATCATGAAAAAGTAGATTGATTTCAGTAATTCCATTTAAAAAGTGAAACTTGTATATTATATTCATACATTACATACAAACTCATATATTTCAAATGTTTATTTCGTTTAATTTTGATGATTACAAAT
>NC_051436.1:24142566-24147822 GCF_001649575.2 Kryptolebias marmoratus
AATTAAACGAAATAAACATTTGAAATATATGAGTTTGTATGTAATGTATGAATATAATATACAAGTTTCACTTTTTAAATGGAATTACTGAAATCAATCTACTTTTTCATGATATTCTAATTTTATGACCAGCACCTGTAGATCCTCACTGGTACATGATGACTGTTGGCAACTTGACATACTTCAGGAATCATTTATTCTGATCTGAGGTGCTCAGGATCAGAAGAAGGTTGATTTTCAGGTCTGCCTGTTAAGGACCGCAAGAGCTTATGAGTGGTGTCCACTTGGACACAAGTTGGACTAAAATGTCACTGCTAATGTAAACAGAATGTAGCAGATCAGGTGTCACTAGTGATGGTACATAAGTGTTCTGTTGTTCCAATGCAGGTTGAGGACACACGTTTGGATAAAAGCTGTTCCAGTATTTGGGTTGGCTGGATGTGTGTTGGAGGGAGATTACTTTAATGGTCTGCACCTGTCTAGTCTCAACTTAAAACCCACCTGTTTAGAATTGCTTATGGCTAAATTAGGGTTAGAGTGCGGGGTTTTGATGTCTTTGATGTTTTTCTCTTTCTTACTGTTTATTCAATGTCACATGCTGTTTTTATTTTGTTTTTTTTTGTGTGTTTTTTTTTTGTTATGTAAAGCACCTTGAAATGCCTTGCTGCTGAAATGTGCTATACAAATAAAATTTGATTGATTGATTGATAGTCCTTGGACCCAGGTCAGTTAGTGTCCAAGTTTTCTTCCACAATGTAACAATGTGGATCTAACTCCTGAGAAAAAAAAAATAAGTAGGGGTTCACATACCTGTACCCACATAATCAGTCTCTGGAAACCAAGCAAAAGAGCAAATCGGTTAAATATATCTTTTTTGAAAAGAGGGATGGAATCAAGGTCAGAGATGAACAAGGGTCATCGGGCCAGTGGTAATTTGTACTAGTGCTACTGAAGTCTAGCTTGTGTCAACTAGAGACTGCAACCGTATGTCCAGTGTACAAAATTGAGTTCTTTGTTTGTAGAGTTCACAGTGCGATGCAAGTTTTTTAACAGAGCAGCAGCCATTAGTGTGATGTTGTGGCAGAGTTGAGAAGTGTATCAAGCTTCAGCACGTCTTCAAGAGCCAGAGACAAGTAGAATGTTTGTATAACAGATTTTTTAGTGCGTTGACACAGAAAATGTAAGGCAATGGGGTTAATTTGGATTGCAGAGTCCTCCTCAGCTGAGGAGTGATCCTCTAGACCAATTTGTTCAACCAAAACTACACTCAATTGGTTTGAGTTTTTAGTTTTTAAAGGTGGGTATGTGGGTGTTCTCTGTGTTCTCCATTGTGGAGGTTGGAGAAGAGTCAGCGCCTGTGTTTTTTAAAGGACTTGGATTTTATCCAAGATGTCAATGCCAGGATTCATCGGGCTCAAATTGTGAAAGAGTGGTTCAGGGAGTGAAAGACATCATCATACATGGATTGGCCCCACAGAGTCCAGACCTTAACCCCATTAAGAATCTTTGGGATGTGCTGGAGAAGGCTTTGCGCAGCGGTCAGACTCTACCATCATCAATGCAAGATCTTGGTGAAAAATTAATGCAACACGGGATGGAAAGAAAGCCTGTGTTATTGCAGAAGCTTACTGAAACGATGCCACAGTGAATGAGTTCTTCAATCAAAGCTAAAGGCGGTCCAACGAAATATTAGAGTGTGTACCTTTTTTTTTGGTGGCAACTTAATTTTCTTTGGCCCCCTTGTATATCCAAATCAAAAATCCTGTTCAAAGATCCTTCTGTTTTAGATAAAGTTATAATCAAAGTTCATATCATTACTTCAGATCATAAAGAGTTAATTCTTGGTTCAGTGTTATTTTTGTTAAATCATTGCTAAGTGGATATAACTGTTTTAAATCACGTTCAGTAAATTCAGAGCTTTTACTTGATACTAAAAGTTAAAATATTATTTTAAAATTTCCAGTGTTTATTTTTGTTGAGTTGATTATATTGATGGTTTGCTGATTTAAATAGCTTCAGTTCAAATGTTGTAATCCAATTCTAAAGGGTAAATTTGGTCTCTTTTATTGGTAAAGTATTTTGATAGAAAATTCCCTGTAATTAGTGGATTCAGCTCTCAGCTGTTGAGATCTGATAAACAAAAAGGGTGAAGAAATCGAGTGGTCTAAATATTCTTGCCCCCTTTTAATGAGAGCTTAAAATAGCAGTGAAAGTGATGTGTTAGTTTACCCTTTTTTCATCATTCTTTTTTTACATAAACTTTCCTTCACAAAGTGCAGAAATCTGAAGGTTTTGTCCATGAAAAAAACAAGCACTAATAGACAGAAGGACGGAGGGACAGGAATATGGAGTATGAGCAGCAGCGTACGTCACAAAGTCATATTTCCTAGTGACGTCACTTTGTCTGAGTCGTGTCTGAGAGACCAGGTCGTTTCAAAGACTCTCTTCCTCTTCCTCCCCTTTTCTCTAAAACATCCCCCTCACTTTCTCACCCCCTCTTCCATTAAAACACAACCTTCTGTGTTCATTCCATGTTCAAAGATTCATCTGTTACTCTTTTCTTTTTTCTTTTCACACCATTTTCTTTTTATTGACTCATACTCTCAACCATTTATCTGCTGTTTTTAATCTCCTCTGTCGGTTTTACTCGTCTAACATTTTGCTACCCCCTGCCTGCAGGAAGCATGTCAGTTAGGTGCTGACTAAAAATAGTTACTACCAAAAAAGCAGATTAAAAAAAGGAAGTAGCAGAAAAATAAAATAGAAAGGAGGGGAGGCAAATGCTCATTCTTTGTTTTTTTTGTTTTTTTATAACTGTGTAAAGTTTGATGTCCTTCTTTTTATCTTTGTATACATTATTGTTTATCCATCTTTTGAGGAGCATTTTGTTTTTAATTTTTCTGAGCATAAGCATTTACATGAAGGTTTTTAAATGCAGGGTTTGGGGGGAGTGTCTACTGCAAATAATAATCAGCTTAACTGTTGGTCAGTCAGGTTTGGATATTTTTTCCCCTCTATTTGTGTAACCTTTGAACTGATAACACTTCAGTCAAGCAGAGATTAAAAATAACAAAATAAATTTCAAAAGGGAGAACATTACAGAGCTAATTTTCTATAGGACCGATAATGACCTTCATAGAAAAACCATTGTTTTATGCATCGATGGTCTTCATTGGGATGAGAGGCAGAATATCTGCACAAGCTTCTCTTTCTATTGAGTAAATGATACTGTGATGTCAGAGACTTAATACAGTGTCCGTGAATCATGCATTGTTGGTTTTATAATTATATGATTTCTACTGTATTTTTTCATTTTATTTTATTGTGTTGTGACACGATCGATTTAAAAAGTACAAATGCACTTTATGAGATGGATGAGATGAGATGTTACACATTGCACATGTAAATGTTGAATGTAAAACCTTGAAGACAAAAAATTTATTTTTATTATTGTAAATAAAAAGGAAGTTAAAAAAATCAGAAAAAAGGGAGAAAATTTTGCCAAATAAACTGCAAACAACAACAACAACAAAAGTGTTTTTCTGTGTTTTTTTTTAATATCTTTTTGGAGCAGAGTCAGTTTGATGACATCAGCAGTTGTGCTTTTCTGAGAGTGGGCTCATGTGACATTATCAGAGTATGTTAGTGCTGTTACAAGCACTTCACTGTTTTCTCAACTGAACAGTGTGCAAGAAGAGTAAACGTTTGGACTTACTGCATGGACTGATACATTCAGCAGCCTCAGTAGACCATTATTTGCCTATAACAAAGACGTTTGACTGACAAGACAGCGACAGATAAAACAATGTCATACAAAAAAACTAGAGGTTTAATATTAGCTTATATGATATTATTTCACACTGATATGACATTTTGAGAAAGAGTTGTTTTACAAGCCTGAAAATTTATATAAAACAGGCCCTGGTTTGGCTAGCCGTTAGCCTAGCCTGGAGAAAATCACCAGACTATCCCTTTAACTCTTTAAGTCCCTTAGTTTTAACCAAGTTGGACCATCAAACACTTCAAAATGGCCCACATATTTAGTCCTTATAAAGCAACATGTCCCTGGAAAGATGACTGGCAAAGCCCACATGCCGTTATCTATATCTGTCTGGATAATAAACATGTGTATTACTAGGCTTTTCTAATCAGTGGTGTGAGTGGGTTTCATTCGGTCTTCAAACTCACCTGCTTGCATGTTAGGAGTGTGAGGTGCCGAAGCAAGACAGCGCGAGATGGTGTAGGTGTGCATGTGTGGTTCTAAAATCCTTGACCTTTATGCAGACTTTACGCAGAGGTGAAGAGCTCCACCATGTGGCAACAGGTGAGAACTGCAATGTCAAAGCAGGGCTTGGGGGGAATACACAGCTCCCACTCCCTCTTTCCTCACACAGACTCAATCACCTCACTTTTTCTTGTACGTCATTACAGCAATCGTCTTTCAAAACCAACACATTCCCCACCCCACCCCCTTTCTCAGCCTCTCTGTCTCAAAGTTGTCACCCTCCCTATTTCCTTCCCCCACTCTGCTGCATGATGCTGCAAACCGCCTCCGTCTGTCGGTTTGGGAGCAAAGTAGGAGCACAGAAGGTGGTGATGTTCCTGCATCTGCTGCGCCTGACTCACACTAATGCACTCGCTCACACGTCTTCGTCCTGGCTTAGAATTTTAATGACCACTTAATGAAAACTTGTGAGCATGATTTCCTCTCTGTATCCAGGAGATGAGTCATCAGTTGACTTGATGTAAACTAGAGATTATTAACACGTTATCAGTATGGCATGCCCAATTTTCTGATGCTGTTTTAAATAAGCTTTTTTTCAAAATCAACTAAATGGAAAATACATCTATCTATATACCTATCTATATATCTATGTAAATCTATATATCTATATATCGATATAGATATATAGAGATATTTAAACAAAATAAAACTAGAATGTTTCACAGAAATTTTGAAGCGTGCTGATGCAGCTAAAATTGAAAGAAATGTTAAAGCTGTTCCCAGTGGTTTGTTATGGTCACCATGGTAACCACACATATGTGTCTCTCATTTCCTCCGAAAACAAACGTGTCGCTAATTACATGTTTTGACTCATTTTTTTTCATCCATCCATCCATTGTCTTCCGCTTATCCGGGGTCGGGTCGCGGGGGCAGCAGCCTAAGCAGGGAGACCCAGACTTCCCTCTCCCCAGCCACTTGGGCCAGCTCCTCCGGGGGAATCCCAAGGCGTTCCCAGGCCAGCCGAGAAACAT
>NC_051436.1:24148698-24174694 GCF_001649575.2 Kryptolebias marmoratus
GAGGGACACGGTCGAACGCCTTCTCCAAGTCCACAAAAAACATGTAGACTGGTTGGGCGAACTCCCATGCACCCTCAAGGTCCCTGCTGAGGGTATAGAGCTGGTCCAATGTTCCACGGCCAGGACGAAAACCACACTGCTCTTCCTGAATCCGAGGTTCGACAATCCGACGGACCCTGCTCTCCAGAACCCCCGAATAGACCTTACCAGGGAGGCTTAAGAGTGTGATCCCTCTGTAGTTGGAAAACACTCTCTGGTATCCCCTTTTTGAATAAGGGGACCACCACCCCGGTCTGCCAATCCAGGGAACTGCCCCCGATGTCCACGCAATATTGCAGAGTCGCGTTAACCAACACAACCCTACAACATCCAGTATATTTTTCATATTCTCTATAAACGAAATCAGGTGACTGTACATTGTCCAAAATTGGTAATTCTAGGTTTTTCCAGGTGGTGAAATAGGCAGTTATCAAACCAGTGTCCGTTGTTTTATTATTATTATTATTATTATTGTTTACAGGAAATGAATCAAACATCTGGTCTCTCTTAACAGCATGTATGAGTTATTCAGGAAAACATCAAACACAATTTGTTTTTCTGTATCTTTTTGATTCTAACTATAACTAGAAGCACTCACAGAGCACAAACCTCCACCAAGGCCACAGCATAATTAAAAAAATAGTGATCTGAACCATAATCTGGATCATCACAAAAAATCAACATATTGGGTTTTTTTTGTGATAACCCCAACATTTCCTGAAAATTTAATCCAAATCTGTTCATTAGGTTTTATGTGATCTTGCTAACAGATACGCAAACAAACCAAAGGACGAAACCAAAATCATACCATTCTTGGCAGAGGTTACAAAAGGGTCATATGTAGGAGCATAGAGATGTTTTAACAAAGGGGTTACCTGTGACCTTGACCTTGACCTTTGACCTTAAACTTTGACCGGATCACCACCAAAAATAAACCAATTGTTCTTTGTACCATGTTTCCTAAAAAAATCATAAAAATCCATCCATAACTTATAACCACGATAATCATTTGCACAGACAGACAGATAGAGACAAACAAACAGACGCAACTGAAAACATAAGCTCAATGTAATTAGACTGAAACAGGCAATGCATTATTTTAGACTTCATTTAATGTCTCATAATGAAGCAAACAATGTCTTTTGACCATTTTGCTGTATTTTATTTATTTATTTATTTATTTATTTATTTATTGTTGTTGTTTTTGACAGTGACTCTCTTTCTCCTCATCTTCCCCTTTCTGCTGTGTCACCATCTGTGTCCCAAAATGGGAAACAGCTCTTATCGCTTTCACCTCCGCCTAGCCAAGGCACAAAACCAGCATGGTGTCGAAGCAGCCAATGTTGACAGTGGTGCCTCATTGCTGAGAATAGTGAGCCGTGATTGCTCGATTTACGTCATGGGTATGAACTGACTGAAAATGCTGAGTAACTGCTTCCATTTTGGACTGTTCATCAAGAAAGGCCAATTTTCTCCAAAGAAAAAAAAATCTACATGCAATTAATAAGTCATGGTCATGCCCCTTTCCCCTTCTCAGTTTTATCTCTTGGTATTTGTTTTTTTGTTTTTTTTAAATGGCATGTGATGTAAATAAAAAAATAAAACCATGAAACAACAATGATAAATCATTTCAAAACTTTTTCCATCTTTACTGGGACATCTTGTACAGTATAACTGGGAAAAATGAGTTACACAAAACAATGTAGGAAGCTGGTTTCGTAAGTGTGCACACTCTGGAATTGATACTTTGAAAGATGAAATTGAAGCAGAAGGTGCTTCAACAGTCTTCTTTGGCTGGAATCTATTAGCAGACCACAACTTTATGTCATGTCGGGTTTTAAGCCGTCGAGGAGCAACGTTCACCATGGGAGGCAAACATTCAGGCACTGAAGTGTTGGCCAGCCGCTCCATAAATACGCCACAGCAGCCAGCTCCAGATTGGACACAGGTGCGCCTACGGGGTTGGCACCGCATCTCTCCTGGGGCTCAGTTATCCGGTGACATCTGATGGACGGGAAAGCAGGCAAAAAAAAAAAAAAAACTCGGACCATGACACTTTACTTGGTATTCTATTAAATTTACCTCTAAATTCTGGCTTGGCCATGTTAAAACTTTTAAAGTTAAAGTTAAAGTTAAAGTACCACTGATTGGACACCCTGGACAGGTCGCAAGTTCATCGCAGGGCCACATAGAGACTAACGAGACAAACAACCATTCACACTCTTACTCACACCTAGGGACAATTTTAGATTCATCAATTAACCTAACATGCATGTTTTTGGTCGGTGGGAGGCAACCGGAGTACCCGGAGTAAACCCACATGTGCACAGGGAGAACATGCAAACTCCACCCAGAAAAGCCCCAGGCTGGGAAGCGATCTGTAACCTTCTTGCTGGCAGGCACCAGCTCTATAATAAAAAAAAACCCTCCTCAATCATGTATAATCTAAATGAAATATAGGATCATCTAAATAAAATCACGAAACCAGACATATCTAAGCATGAGCTAAGACAGTCAAAATAGTAGCTGAAATAATCTAAATGAAATCATAATCAAATATAGAAATACAGAAGTAAAAACATTAATCATGTGTAATCTAAATGAAATATAGGATAACCTAAGTAAAATCACGAAACTAAACATATCTAAACATGAGCTAAGACAGTTAAAATAGTAGCTAAAATAATCTAAATAAAATCATGATAAAGTTAAAGCTGAACTAAACAACAATTAGGAATCTAACAATCTAACAATATTTAAAATATGAGCTAAGATAAACTAAACTAAACTAAATGTACAGGAACTAAACTAAATGTACAGGAAGGCTAAATAAGCTAAAACATGAGAATGCTAAAACTAACAGTACAGAACTTTCTAATAGTACCAAAGGCCCGCTAAGCAGCCAACATTAGAATTACAGGTCTATTCTGCCTGATTTGAGCGAGCAACTTCCTCCAAGATGTAAGCCATATTATTATTGAGTTCCAGAACCGCAATTCAGTCTGCAGTCCTGTAAAAGGATTGCATCCAACTTGCTATTCAGCTCCCGTAACCACACAGTTTGATTGCTGACCGCCGAACCCATCAAACAAATTTGACGATAAGTCAGGTAACTGCCTAATCCAAACAGCAGAAATCCTGTTATCAAAAATCCAAATATTTAAAGATCTTCCACGTCTTCCACAGACAGACTCGTCAGACAACCCAGATAGCAAATGGACTCCGGACCGGATCCGTTCCGGATGTAGCGTAGGCTCCGGAATGGATCCACAAAACAGATCCAGATCGGAGTCCACTTGCACACCGCAACGGATCCGGAATGGATAAGGATCACGGATCTGGGCCTATCCGGATCCACTCATTAAGAGCTTCATCCGGCCCGGATCCATTTTGGACCCGTTCATAGAATACGTCATCTGGCCTGGATCCGTTCTGGACCCGTTTATGATACTTATATCGGAGGTGAACTCATTTGGTCCAAATTCTTTATTTATCATGACTTAACAAAAGTAAATACAGATAAACTTGCTTACCAGCCAGAAACGACTACATAAAAATGATTTATTGTGAAGCAGCAAAAGAAAAAAGCTATGTGTAAATTAGTTTTGAAGCTAGACAGTGACACAGTTGGTAGCACTGTTGCAAGTGTTAGAATCCCAGTAAAGGGTCTTTCTGCTTGTTGTTTGCATGTTCTCCCTGTACTGTATATACATGGGGTCTCTGGGTATTTAATCTCATCTGCTATCCACAAACTGTGCTGTACTGCTCTCCCTGCCTCCTTCCTGCTCTGTACCAGGACATTTACCTCCACCAATCTCCCTGAAGATCTATGGGCAGGGCCGGACCTAGCCTGTCTGGACGCTTCCCCTTTCCCTCCAACCTATGAGTTATTCTGGCGAGACACTTAAAGAGCTGGCACAAACACCAGATTGACCAACACATCGCTACAAGTGGTTAATAACAAGACAATAGAGACAAAAAACATGAAAATTTATAAATGTATTTGTATTTTCAAAACTGCTTACATCAGTTACATGTTTATGTCAGTTAAACAATAAGTCAACCTAGAAATTAACCAAAAATTAACACAGATAAACACACACTTTCAATTACACAAACAATAAACAAAATAAGCCAGAAGGGACATAACAGTCAATCATATGTCATTTTCGGCAGAGTGAACCTCATGTGTAGCAGTGCGTCGCCTTGAGGTTCCCCTATCTGCTGCCAGGTTGAACCACCTGATGACATGCTTGCAGACATCCTGCTCTGTGGAAACATGAGCAACCTGATTTTTTCTGACAGAATCTGTAATCACAAAAGCAGATTTTCATAATGACAATTATGAAAGGCCTAGCCAAACATCAAGCATCTAATTGCAGCTCGACCCAGTCTGAATATCCAGTCGGGTTCGGGACATAGACCTAAACTCTGGTGCTGCACCACAGTGTTAGGTTCATCCAGGTGTTTTGAATGGTTGTCATGAGATATTATAGGACTTCTCAAACATGCATGAGAGAGTCAAAGCAACACTCCAGGAATGTTTTTAACAAGGGAAAACAAGTCAATATGATATTAACCCCCCCCATACCGTTTAAGGCCTTGCATTTAACAAAATTCATTTAATGCTTCTGAATGCATTTTGGTGCCTCATGTAAACTCTGAGTCAGCACATACCAAAAAGATGAACATACAAAGGGAAACAATCAAATATTTAATCAAAATCGTATAACTATATGATTATTATTACTCACGAGAGCAGGGAATGGAGCCCAAAGTCATTTCTACCTCTTTGTCTGTTAGGTGTGTACATCATGCTCTCAGAAGAGGTTTGCTGCTGTTCTGTTGGCCAACATTCACCTTGTGTCGGTGGAGTGGGTGGAGGCAGAACAACTGTGCTGCTCCTCTGCACATGACAAGGTGGTGGTGGCTCAGCATGAGCTTGTGGTAGTGTTGAGGGTTTGGGTTGCACCCTGGCTCTCCTCTTCTGTTGATCTTCCTCACTGTCATCACCCGAATCTCCAAAGAAATGTCTACATTTGAGAGGAAAAACAACCACAGTCAGTCAGTCATGACCTCCCTAAATAATTATACTGTATTGTAATATATTAATAACAGTCACATCTTCATTTGTACTTAACCACATGTTAATATTAAAAAATCTCAAACTGCCATTAGCCAAGCTACAGTTATTTTTTTTATCCCGAGTTATTTGTTGATCAATATGTACCAGGGGTCTGCAAATCTAGGCTTTAATCTGGTGTCGTGCAGCTTTTAGATGAGTCTCTGCTTTAATGCATCTGAGGTAATTATAGAGGTCATCAGCAGGACTCTGAACTTGACAGCATACTAAGGAGGTAATTCAGCCATTTCATTCTGCTGTGTTGGACAAGGGACACATCAAAAAGTTGCAGTTCACCAGCCTTAGAGGCCTGGAATTGAAGACCTCTGATGTGACCTCTAATTGTCTGCACGGCACTGTTTTCCTTTTACAGCTGTCTTTGCATGTGTGTTTCAGACAGTTAAAGTTGAATTTACGTGGAAATATAAAACTACAAGATGCTTACATCGCCTTTTGCTTTGGTCGAATGTCCTCTTCTTTCTCTTCTGTTTGCAAATCAGAGGTTCTGCATGACAGTGACCTAGACAGGTAGAAGCGTGCCTCAAGGTACTGATCTAAAAACAGTTAAAAAAAATTCAGACAGTGGGAAAGAATAAAGTCATGACATGAAAAATACTGTTTGCTACTTATAGCTTGCATATTGTTCTCACTCTCCTAACAATTTGCAAGCAATCCAGCTTACATCACATCTCAGCTTTAAAAGCTCAACTCCACACTCTCCATTTCTGAATTAAGAAAAATCCTCGGATGAGAAGCGAAACGTCTTCAATTACAGAATAGAAGTCCAGTTGTTTTTGTTTTTTAACCCTTTTTGAATTCACCATGGCCTGGATGACAGAATCTACACCAGCACACAAACACCCCCATAAACATACTGTAACGCTTTCCCTTGTTATGCGTGGTAACTCACACAAAGCGCGACTCTCGTGGAAGTTGAACGATTATTTTATTCCTAGCTGTTGTCGGCCTCAGCCACACGGTACAGATCCACAACCAGAGGTTACCTTTTTCCTCCCTTTTCTTTTGCAGCCTTCTCTACCTCCTGTCGTAAACTGTTGTGAACCACATGCTACAGAACATGCTATAAAGCTAACTGCAGAACATGCTACAATACACACACCGCTAGCATGCACACATCGCTAGCTGAGACATCGCGGACATTTAGCGATGATCAGTCATAAACAAAATATTATTGGTGTTTATCAAGCTTTAACTCAAATCTACATTAGCTACATTTGGTGCTACTTAGCTAGCACCAAATGCTAGTTAACCAAGCTCGCTGGTCATTACAAAGTTACAATTAGCAAAAAGACATATCAGATACATTCACACACTTTTCCGTCTGCACAAACAAGCACATATTAACAGTTTTACCAGCTTACTTACTGTGCAAGAAGTGAACGATCCGAAGGAGACGCTGTCGCTGTCCAACTTCTAACTCCGAATGACGTCAATGCTGTAACAGAGAATGGTTTAAAAAGAGCGCGTACGATGTGTGGATCCGCTCCGACGGTGCAGCAGGTTCGCTGTTTAACAGTTCACTGTTTTGGGGGAGGGGCGATCAGTGGATCAGTAAGGCAGACCTGAGCGGACTTAGGGCGGATCCGCCCCGGAGTCCACTGCTATCTGGGAAACAATATTCCATTTTCTGCACAATCCATTGTGTATCCAGCAAATAATGTCTTCTCCAGGCAAGCTGGCTCTCCTTTCATCAGCCTACCCATTGAGAAAATTTGATCAATTGCGTTAAGAGACCAGCTGACCAGAACCATAGTTTATAAATTTTGGAGAATATGCAAAGAGAGGCTCCGAAAAAGAGATCACTCTTTTTGGATTACTTTTCCCTTCTTCTTGAGTGGTTACGAAAGTGTCATTGAACACCAAACACTGTTCTTCAAGTTGGGGTTATTAATGGTTACCTGGGTGTCGTTGCTGACACCACCTAAGTTTCCCTTTTCAACTCTTGGATCCTGTTTGTTGTGATTCAAAGGCCTTTCGACTGGCCTTGAATCCCAAATGGGGGATATGTAGCATGAAGAACAACCCCTTTTTCCATGACCTTTGACCTACTGTCATCTTTCAGTAACTGTTCTCTCTGAAGTTCATTCCAACCTGATTGTTTGGACACGTGGATCACTCGTGAACATCAAATCAGTTATTCACAGATTATGTACATGCTTTCCCAAGGCCTGTGAAAAACAACCCCTCACCCCCAACATGATTTATTGTTGAAATTAGATATGTTTATTTGGTTACTAAGGTTTTGAAATATAATGATTATAATTTCTGTGTGAGAAGTTATTCAAATGTTTTAACAAAATTACTACACAGGAAAATAATTCTGTTTACCTTGAATAAAACCTCAGTTCCAGCTGGAAAAAAAGCAACCCCACAGCATGATGCTGCCATCACCATGTTTTACTGTGTTCTTTTGATAATTCACAATCTTGCTCTTGCACTATAATACCTTTTGGAATTGTGGCCTAAAAGTTAAACTTTGAGTGCATCAGTCCAGAACACGTTTCCTCAAAAGCTTTTGGGAAACTTGATATATTATTTTGCAATACTTAGCCGGGCCAGAATGTTGTTGTAAGCAATAGCCTCCCTACCCTGTTGTTTAGACATATTGATAATACAGGAGATTGATGTCACATGTAGTACACAAAACAAGAAGTACTTGTCAGAAATATCTTTAGACTCCTCTTGCCAGCTTCTCTGACCATATTTTATCTAGTCTTTTTTTCAATTTTGAAGTCTAGTTCTCAGTATAATGTTTGTTCCAGTTTTTCCTTCACTTCTTGATGACTGTCTTCACTGTGTTCCACTGGATATTGGACGCTGAGTTATTTTTTTGTACCCTTCTCCTGATTGACGCCTTTCAACAGTGACATACTTCTGATGCTTTGTGAGATCTCTGAGAACCATAGCTTTTGCTGTAGGACACAACTGAGTAAATGTCAGGAAAATCCTACAGCTAAACTTTATTTCACCTTGATCAGCCACTTTAATTGATAGCAGGTGTGCTGCCAACAGGAAATAATACCAAAAAATGTTTCATACAAAGTATTACTCTACAGTTGTGCACACTTATGCAACCAGCTGATTGCACTTTTCTTTTATATTTTTCCCTTGACAGATTTTTTTTTGTTTGAAAATTAAAATAGTATAAGATATATGACACAGTAAAACTGGGGAAAGTTTTTAAATGACCTATGACTCATTTTTTGACATTACAACAACCTGACATTTTAACAGTCAGGGTGGCAACTTTTTATCTCCACTGAGTTTTGATCAGGAAAAAACATGTTTACAACATAAAATAGAAAAGAAAACAAAGGACATCAAATTTTGTTCACCATTTATTGTCTATAATTACATGCATACTTGCTTACAGTTGATTTTAGTGTGCAATACACGGTTTGACTTAAGTTATAATTAACCAAATGTATTTAACTGTAAAGGCTGCCTTACCAAAAGTCTATACAACATGATTCATTTCTCACATTTTCAACACATAACATTTTCTTACAAGCCAGAAGCCACAGATACACAAAATGTAGTTATTTTAAAATCTCTTCCTTTTGTATTTTTGCCTTTTTTTGTTAATAAACACACCACATTGATGTAAAAATAGAGAGAAAAGTCACAATTATTTTAAGTTAGAGCTTAACATTCTTAAATGCTGAAAGTTATTTAAATTTTTTGCAGGATAGATAATTGTATCTAGGTCTCCTGCATGACAACACAACCACATAATACACAATCAGAACAATTAGACCTGGGTGACATTTTAGAGATTCTAGCAGACCTTTATGCATCAGAGTCTTCTGTTACAATACAAATCTTTTTTTCTTTTCTTTTTTCAAAGTAAAATCTTAGCAAGCTGTGTGGAAAATCCACTCTAGCTGTAGATATGTGCTTTTTTAGCATTATAATAATAATAATAATAATAATAATAATAATAATAATAATAATAATAATAATAATAATAATGATGATGATGATGATGATGATAACAATAATAATAATAATAATGTTTTCAAATGCAGATCTTGGCACAGTTTAAAAATCCTACCTCACACTTCTAGGGAGAATACCAAAAACCCATCATGTTGTATCATTCAGTCCTTAATTCAGATGTGATTGTATTCAACAACAGAGGGCAGCTGCTGAGTAAGCCACCTATTGTGTTTATATACATAAAAAAACCTACTTCTGAGCTCATTTGTAAAGCAACAATAAAATCTTCAAACCTGTGGGACAACTGAACTTCAGAACAGTCAGATATGTAGCACACGCTCACTAAATGGTCTCATTTTGTTTAGTTTTGTTATTATTATCAATTAAATCAAACTTCAGCATATCCACTCAAATGTCTTTGAATTGTGTGAGATTTTAGGATAAAAATAAATAAAAATGCTCGAATCAGAACCAAAATGAAAATATGCATTACAATAAAAAAAAATTTTTTGGTTTTTTTAAGTAGTGTTTTGTGGAGTTGTTTTCAGTAGTCAATATCTTATCTACAGTAGAAATCCCTCAGAACATTATCAGTTTGGAGAATCAGGGAAAACATTATTTCTGGGGAGACCAACTAATGGTTAGTTTAATGAGGCCAAGATCAAAGTGGATTTCTGCCATCTTAGGACAACTCCAAATTTTTACTGTGGTTTATTCAATTGCTTTAAAAAAATTGACATTATCGTAATATATGCATTTGATCATTATTTACATAAAAGTTTATTTACACTGAAGACTGTGTCAATTATGGTCATTCAGTATAACACTAATGATCTATGGGAAAATGTGCCACAAAATGAGTTAAACACAACCTGCCAAGTAAAAGTAAGATGGAGCAAAAATAATGGTGATAGTGATAAAAACAACATTCACTCAAACTGATTACCACATTAGCTTTGCATCACATATTTACTTTGACTGGTTACACTTAACACATTCTATAGGACTATTACTGAAAACAAACCACAGACTGACTAGGTGTTCAGCATAAATAACCACAAACCTCAGTGAAAAATAAATATCAACTGTGAAATTATTGGCAGTGTAAAAGTTTCCAAAATAGTGTTCACGTAAACTGCTATGAAATCTTTTTCATATTAAAGTAGCATTGATCTACTTTGGTCAAGGCTTTGCTCCAACTAGCTGTTAGCTTATCACTAAGTCTTCAAACTGATATTGCTTGGAACAATTTCTACTGCAGGTAAGATAATGTATACTGGAAATAAAACTGATATGAACTGGATTTCTTAAATTCAATTCAATAAATCCACTTCAATAAATCAAAACTATCCCTTTTAGAATTACCATCTAGCATCCACTTTACAATGGAGGAAAACTTGGTTTCCTGGACAATTACTGTTAGTGGAATCCTTTAGAAAAATATTTATTGAGGTCAATTAAAACAAAGTAACTTCATCCCTACAATATCAGAAAACAGTGTGAAGTGCTCGTTCTGATAACGTAAAATAAAATAATAAAAAGAGTAAATTGCAACAATATTTTTATTTAATATATTTTCTGCAGCTATACAAAATGCTGCTTATGATAGAAAATCAGAGCAAAAGTAGTTTAAATATAACATTAAACACTTCTTCCTGTCAGATTTTAGCTTTGGCTAAGGATAGTAATATTACATCAAATTAATGAGCGTCAAATAAATCAAATAAACTTTCAGCTCATCTTTTAACTGAATTCTCTGACACAGGTTGACTTCTTTCATCTGACCTCACCCTAGAATAAAGCAGAAAACAAATCACTGCAGCACATTTGAAAAAAAAAAGCACATTATAAAAACACTACAGTCCAATCAGTTCACACTGAGAATTAGCCAAACCTATACTGAAAAGAGATAGTATACTGTATATTACTGTTGCAAGTCTCTTACACTTAAGCTTTTATAGTTCACAAAAGTATCAGTAGATAGTGATGTTATTGACATTGAGTGAGGCTACGTGAAGCAGTGGAGGTGACCTCTGAAACACTGACTCAAGATGATCGGCTTTATGAGTGTGGCGCTGGTTGTAGTGAAGCATTTATAGAAGACCACAGCACTCAGTCGTTGGTTGAAATGGTCAGTTTTGAGTCAGGAGTGACTAAGAAAAAGAGCCCAAAAACTTAAAAATAGACAAGAAATTGGCAAACATTAATTAGCTTATTTTTTAGGTTGGTTAGGTGATATAGAGGCTGAATAAGAATTAGGCTGGTGATGCTGGTTTTACCAAACCAGCATAGGTGTTTTTGATTTAATCACAGTTTTACTAGAAGCAGTACTTCAAATCTTTTGAAGTGGGTTTTCCATGAAAAGATTAGGAACAACTAATATATGACTTCAGGTTGGAAAAACAGAGTTTAATTCTGACCAAATTGATGAGCTAACGGCTAGTCTGAGCAAACAAAGACCAGGGTGGATCGCTGCAGTCTTAAAGTAACTTTAATCTTAAATGTTCTTAGCGTTCATGTAAATGCTATTTTTTAAAATCCTTTACATCACTGTCAGTTTTGAATTACACAGTTATTTGCACATAATTCTCAGTGTATAACTGACTGTGTATAAATGTTAAATAAACTTCAATTTTGCATTCTATGATTATTCTCACAAAAACATTTTGATATTCCTGTTGGAAGTGACTCCAATCTGCACCAGAAGTGCGAACAGCTAGCTGCTGATGCGACTATTTGTGCTTACAAATAATCAGAGATGTCTGTGTAAATAACCACGTATGGCAAAACTGGTAATAATTTATAGATTCATAAAATAGCATTAGAATAAGGCACTCTAAACTTTTTTCAGATTAAAGTTGTTTTAAGACAGAAGCAATCTAATTTAGTCTTGGCCTACTTAGACTAGCTGTTAGCTTGTTGATTCAATCAGAATCAAACTCTTTCTCCAAACTGAGGTCATTCAAAGAACTGAAATATTAGGTGAAATATTAATTATTAGTAATCAACAGAACACCACTCTGAATGACTGGTCTACAATATATCACATTTATTAAAGTGTAAGTAACAGAACAACATTGACTTTTGGGAGTTTGGCTTTCTAAATACTTGATCAAAACTTTTCTTTTTTTCTGTCAACTAATGACAAAAACAAATTTTTATAGTCATACCACAAAAACTTAACCTAAAATATAAATACAATTAAATTTATTCTAATATTTTTTGCTACATTTCAATTTTATTTTGGTTTTCAGTTTAGTTTATGATGTATACAAAGTAACTATTTTTGTTAAAGAGGTCATCATTTTCTTAGTTCTCCCTTTTCTACTGTGTTTTAAAGTGTCTGAGTATATTAAAAGTCTCAAGATTTTAAAGGAAAATTTTGGCCATAATGAAGGGGATTATAAATAATGTCTTACCTGTAGTAGGTACCCTTTCAAAGCTTTTTGAGAGAAATAAAGTTTATGCCTGACATGACTGATGTGCTAAAAGATAGTGTGACAGCAGCTAAGACCAAAGTGGATTACTGACATCCTAAAAAACTCCAATCTCAAATTCTACAGCAAATCATGCTAACACTAAGCAGTGCCAAATCGTTGGCAGTGTGAAGGTTTAAACAAACCTGGCAGAAATCTCTTAATATTTCTGCTGAAATACCTATTTAAAATGCAAGTAATGTAATATAAAGATAAAAAAAATAGTATTTGCATGAACTGCTGTAAAGTTTTTAGGTATGTAGTTGTTTAAGACAGCAGTAATCCATTTTGGTCTTAGCTGCTTGTTAGCTCATCAATCCATTCAGTTAAATGCTATTTCTCTAAATTAAAGCTTCAAGAAGATATCTACAACAGGGAAGATATTATTTATAACTTTTACCAAGAAACCCACTTCAACATGGTTAATCTTTTCCTTTATTGTCCAAAGTTTACAATAAACATAGGTATTCTGCCACTTGTTCTGGAGTCAGGTCGCAGGGGCAGCAGCTTGAGCAGGAAGGCCCAGACATCTCTTTCCACAACCACCTCTTCCAGCTCTTTTAGGAGGATTCTAAGGCGTTCCCAGGCCAGTCGATACAGAGTTTCTCTAGTGTGTCCTGGGTCTTCCTCAGGGTTTCCTCCCACTTGTACATGCCTGGAACACCTCCCTAGGGAGGCATCAAGAAGGCATCCTTATCAGACGCCCAAGCCACCTCAACTGGTTCCTCACAATGTGGAGGAGCAGCGGCTCTACTCAAAGTCCTTCCCATATAACCAAACTTCTCATCCAATTTCTGAAGGAAAGCCAAACTACCCTGCAGAAAAAAAAACACAGTTTGACCCCCTGTATCTGTGATCTCATTCTTACGATCACTAAGAATAGAACCATAGACCGACCAGTCAACAGAGAGCATTTAGGTCTCCCAGCAGAATGATGGAGTCCCCAGCTGGAGCACCTTCCAGCACTCTCTCTATAGATTTCAAGAAGGCTAGGTACTCTGAACTGCCTTTTGGTGCATAGGCACAAACAACATTTAGAGCACCTACCCCACACCCTCTTGAAAGAGCAGTAAAGCTACCCTCTCATCTACTGGGGAAAACTCCAATGCACAGGCACAAAGCCAGGGGGCCATAACTAGGCCCACAGTAGCCTTGCACCTTTCACCATGGGCAACTCCAGAGTGGAATAAGGTTTAGCCCCTCCCAGGAGATTGGTTCCAGAACCCAAAGTGTGCACTGAGCTGAACCCGACTATATCTAGTCGGTACCTCTCAACCTTATGCACAAGTTCAGGCTCCTTCCCTACCAGAGAAGTGACATTCCATGTCTCAAGAGCCAGCTTCAGTAAGTTAAAGTCGTCTTGGCTACTGCCCATAGCACACTGCACCTGACCCGTATGGCCCCTCCTGCAGGTGATGGGTCCACAGAAAGGCCAATCTGTGTTTAATTTGGGCTGAGCCCAACCAGGCCAAAAGGATAAAGACCTGGTCACTAGGCGCTCACTAACAATCCCTTCCACCAGGCTTGGCTCCAGGGGGAGGCCCTGGTAACCCACGTCCAGGGACATTGAGCCCTGTGTTGTGTTCTGTCTATAGAATTTTTTTTTTGCTGTTGTTTAAATTTTTTAAAGGAAAACAATATACTCTTAAGAGTCTTTCTTTAAAATTGGTAATTAAAATATGAACCCCTTAGTTAGAAAACTGACTGGTTTTATTGAAATATGATCAAGGGAGTTAGTCACAATGTTTTGAAAAATACTAAAGCTGGGTGGTGTTTAGTTTTAACTAATCCTTTTAAACAAGACTAAATTAATTATTCTACAACAAAGACTTAATTTTACTAACTTCCTCTGTAAGAGGAGCAACTAAAGATGAAAATATTAATAATGGATCTTCCGTAAATGTGATGTGCCTTCAAATGTCACTTATATGCCATAATTTATGTACTTTTTAAAAGAATAAGTGCAGAGATAGCTGTTCAACATCTTTTATTTTCCATTCTAAAGTTTGTTAACCTGAAAATTTCAGTGCTAATTATGTTTTATGTTGGACCAAACTCCCAAAAGTTCAGCATTTCTGAATGTGCACATTTAAATAAGCACAAGTCAGAAAAGCACATTAATCTACTCATAAGCTAATATTTTCCCTGATTATCTTGATTTGTTTTCACAAATTCATTCTCAACATTTGGCAGACAGGTTAAGATTGCACTAATAATAATATTAATTCTTGTGCTCTGTTGTGTTTTGTAAACACATTATCCCCTGTAATCATAGAGGGCCTGCTTACTTGCAGCTTGAGAGCCTGTAATATTGCTAATAATTACCACTTGAATGTGTAGGAGGAATGAAGTTTGTGGGTTTTGTTTGTCACAGCTCGGTGTTTATGGTTTTAATTGAGTCGATGGGGGCGGAATGCAGCTGAAATGGAAAGTGCGTTTATTGTGCCGTACGTGATTAGACACAAGAGCCACGGGGAGGGTGGGGGTGGGGGTTCGGTTTAAGAACAGGCATTGTCAAGGCCAACCATGCAAGCTGAAATTATCAACCTGTTGCTGAGCGTTCACAGAGGCTAAAACAGGCAATCTGTGTGAATGTATAGTTGATTGTTTTTTTAGTTGGAAATTTGTATGGCGAACAATCATCAGATCCCTTAGTTTCTAACTCAGCATCACTTTTCTCTCCTCTCACACACACTGTTATTTCCAACAGTTCAGCGTCCCATCTAAATCTCATTTTTCTTTCTTTTAATTCTTTTTATTTTTTAGTCAGACCACTCATTCTCGTCCAGCTCCGAGTCGTCATCAGACTCGCTGTACTCCACTGCGATGCGACGCGAGAGGATGGTGGCCACGTCATTGCCAACAGGCTCCCGCTTTGCCTCCTGTTCCCTTTGCTCTTGCACCTTCCGCAGCTGGATACCTAAAGGGAGGAAGGGAGTATCCAGTGAGGAGGAATAGAGACTGACCACATATTTAAGATGCAGCCATCACTATGTCTCCTTCCGTTAATTTTTAAATCACTTTCATTAGACTGAAGTCTCAAGTTTGTTTTGTTTTTTGATTATCTCGACAAAACAATCTTGTCACCTCAAAAAGCAAATTTGACCAAAACAATATTTTTTTGTTTAGGTTTTTGTACCCTCCTATATGAAAAAAAATTAATTAAGCCACTGTATTTTTTTATTGATGACATTATAAATAATATTGTTAAGGTGTCCCACAACAAAGAATGTTCTAGGTCCCAGTTTCAGTTTATGTTATTTGAAATCCTTGTGGTAAAAGACAAAAAAAAAAGTGGAAATTCTAAATCTGACCTGGAAATTATACTAAAATTAAATTCCATATTTTTTCATACTTTTCAAGATTACATAAAAATCTTACATTTTAGATCCAAAAAGAGGTAAAAAACAAAACCAACTGGACTGAATATGTTTCGTTTCTCATACAAGGAGCTTTCTCAATTCTATATTTTAGAAAATCCACAAAAAATTCTGGGAATTGGATTAAGAAAATCCAAAAACAGTAGGATGTTCATAGTTCTTTCAGTTCCTAACTAACTTTTATTTACCTCTACGTATGGCGGCCAGCAAGTCGGAGCGTGCGTCGCTCATTGGGATCATTCCCAGCATGGTGGTCTTCCTTGTTGGAGGAGCTGCATCCCCCGCTGTCTGGTTGACAGCAGCATGTGGCGGGGATGGGTGGGCCTGGTGTCCCACAGGTGCTCCGGGAGGTGGAGGAGGAGGGGCAGCAGGGGGTGCACCTGAAGGCGGGTGGGCGGGAGAGGGTACGTAGTTGGCTGGGGGAGGAGGAGGAGAAGGGGAGTAGTGACAAGCGAGGGCAGAGGAGGTAGGAGGGATAGCAGAGGCAGCAGCAGAAGGTGGGGATGTGGTGGAATCGAAGGCAGTCTGGGAGGAAGGGATGGTTGGGGGAGGTGGGGGAGGGGCTGGTGGGATGTAGTACTCTGGGATGGTGGAAGGCTGGCTGCTGCAAGGGAGAAAACAAGGATGAGAAAAATCTGACTCTGTTGGCCAGAACTTCCAAGGCGAGAGAGAGATTAGTACAGTTTATTCAGGGGAAAGGTGAGGTCAATATTATGTCACACTACATTCAAAATCCCATGACTTTATATTTACCAGGCTGATAAGATACTTTTATTATGAACATATATCATATTCAAAAAGCGTATTTTCTGTTTTTCCTAATAGCCTCAGTCAGCTGCTCCTCAGAGGAGGAGCTGACTTTTTTCTGATCTAGGAAGAGGGGGAAGAAGTAAAGCTATGTGGCCCTTGAAACATATTTCTTTCTTGTAAGCTCACTAAAAACTATAGACTGAGTGGCACTCACAAAGAACCAATTATATTCCCTGTTAAAAAGTTTTTGTCACAGCAAACATAATAATGACATTTTATGTTTGATTTTATTGTCAGTCATTTTTAAAAGGCATAAAATAATACGTATGTCAAAGTCTGCTATAAGCTAGATACCTACAGTAACTATACAGCATGTATGGGATTATTGACACTGTCAGTTTACATTAATGAATGAGTAACAATTGATGGTGGTGTATGATTTCTGAAGTGGTGTCCCATTTGGTAGTAGGGTATTTCAATCCCTGCTTTTTGCAAGTCTGAATTAAGGGTAGGTGTAGGGGTAAAACTAGGAAATGAGATTCAGCTAAAGTCTGGTAAGTCCACAACTGTTAAAAAATGACTAGGTACATTAGAAAATAGCTTTTATTGACTCCAAAAACTGCATCACCCATGAAGAAATCATCAAGTTTAGTTATATAAAATGTAAAGCTACTAATCTGTGTTGCTTTCAAGCCAAATGAGGAAACCTACCTGTGTCCGGCCCGGTAATCTTTAATTGATTGCTGCCTTGGCCCATTAACTGTCGGATCTCCTCCAGCCTGGACCCCATGTCCTGAAGGGGTCCTGCCAAGAGAGGCCACATGCCGACTTGCTGCAGCCCCACCAGCTCCTGGGGGCTGATTAACTGGCCTAAGGCCCCGATCAAGTGACTGAGTCTGGGCTGCATTGAGATAGTCCCTGGCATGGAGGTCAGTAGGATGGGCAGTGCTGGAGGCCTGGGCAGAGGGGTGGTTGGGGCTTGCTGGGTAGGAGTCAGATGCCATTGACCTTTTAGATTGACATTGAAAGAAAGGGTGGGTGAAAAAGGTGAAAGTTTAGCTCAAAATAACCTCAAAATCTAATTTTGAAAACAATAAATAAATAAATAAAATAAAAATATATATATATTATACTTTATATTCTTTTTAGCATCTTATACCCTGCTGCTTCAGCTTTTTAACCTTTCCTCAAGAGACTGATGATTGATCTCAGTGAAGCTTGAAGGCCGAACTGCTCCAGTTTCTTTTTTATAAGTTTCCCAGAAGAGGGCAGCACAGAACTTTATATATTACAGGTAGTAGGCTGGTGTAGTTTAAGTCTCTAAATTTTTTGACCTGAATATGCTTAAATGTTTGTAATTACAATACTTGATTTAATTCCAGTGACAGGAAACAAGGAATCAGATACTTTGAAGAAGACCTAACTTGTAAAGGATCACCTCTTGTATTTGTCGATGTGTTTGCGAATGTGTGTGTGTGTATATGTATGTGTGTGTACCTGTTATCAGGGGATAGGGAGCCTTCAGAGGACATGCCGTGGTAAGGAGACGGAGTGAGCCTGGCGTCTGGTCTAAACTCCTTATCATAGGCCAAGACGTTCCATTCTTGACGTCGATTACGAGCCTTACGCACCTTTAGAAGTAAACCAGAAAAAATGTAGTTGATGCAAATGAAGTTACCACAATAAATCCAGTCCCTTATTTATTAAATCATTTTTGTACAAAGAAAACAACTGATGATTCAGATGCTTTAAAATTCCTCAACAGCCGCATATTCTGTCTTTTCAGAAAGTGATCACAACTGTACCATCTTATGTCCCATTAGGGACATGGTCATTGAAGCCTAACGAAGGTATTCCTTTTTCTTTTATGACCAGCTTTAATATGCTGATATGATCCCTGGATTAGGAACTACT
The DNA here is from genome assembly GCF_001649575.2 of Kryptolebias marmoratus. NCBI lineage: Eukaryota > Metazoa > Chordata > Actinopteri > Cyprinodontiformes > Rivulidae > Kryptolebias > Kryptolebias marmoratus. The sequence goes on from NC_051436.1 coordinate 24,167,340, forward strand.
TGCTCTGTTGATGGTTGATAAGCGTGATCTGGAACACCTGTGGTCTCATTAAGGGCCAATTTGACAGCCTAGTCATACCTCTAACCCAAGTGTCAAAATCAAGGCCCGTGGACCAGATCCAGCTTTTGGTAACATTTTATCTGGGTCTCCGAAATACATTTTATTAGATCTGGGCCTCCAGGTTGGGACAGATCAAGTCTCCTTTGCTTCTTATTTTGATTTTAAAAACTGAGTCTGTTTAGTGAAGTCTTCTTGTGACAGTTACTTTGAAGCCAAGAAAATAAAGTTTTAATTTCTCAGTAATCCTTATTTTGATGTGGAAAGAGCAACCAAGAATATCAAATTGGACTGTGGAAAATCGTGTGCATAAACTTGCAGCAAAGAAACAGTATTGGCTATCTGACTTGAGTTAATGTGCATCAGAGTAACAGCAAGTCTGCTTTAATGCATAATGCCTTTTTATGTATTTTCTTCTTGTTTCAGAGTTAAATGTTTGTAGCTGTATGATTTTCCTCCCCTTTTTAGGGATTGTTAGCTGTTATAATGGAAAAAAATTCACAAGGTGGAATAAAAAATGAATGCTAATGTGTTTTTTAATGTTCGATCAATTATTATTTGTTCAGTAAAGTATGTTCATTCTAACCTCTTTATAATACGAAACTGGGAAAAAGTAATTGATATTACTATATAAATCATTTGACATATTATATCTAAAACCTAGGTTCATTTATGTATTTTTTCAATTAATATTGATTGAGATTGGCCCTTGGCTAGGTCCAAGTTTTAAATTTCAGCCCCCTTGTGTAACTGAGTTTGAAACCTCTGCTCTAACCCTTCATTTCAAGTGACCCCCTTGCCTTTAGTTTTAGGTAACAAATTAGGACACCACTTTAATATGCCAATATGCCAGTCATTTTTTTTTGCCAGAGTTCCAATATAACATTCTCAGCTGTTAATAATTTCTACTGTATGGGCTATAGGCATGTTTTTGTGGTTGTCTACCACTAACCAAAGGTAACATATGACAAAGAGGTGTTTAACAAGCTGGTTGGTCAGTGTGGAGGGATTAAGTACTTCTGTTTATGATTAATCAATTTGTTTTGTTCTTTAACAAGAGGTGAAATTAATTCAGTCTGGAGTTTTGTGGTTACTTCAGTCTGACCAGTCTTTCTTTACTCTCTTTCCCAGGTTCCTTACCAACATGGCTGGTTATGTTGTCTCATCTTAGTGTGTCAGCTCGTAATTATTCTATAACACCGACAATTAGATCTTTGATGGGGCCATTAAACACAACACTAATTTGACTGATTTCCACACTATACTATGAAAAAAAATTGACTTAATTCTTAACTTGGGTTTATTTGTAATATTTAAAATATCTTTTATAACTTTTACACCTGGCACAAACTTTTTCTTGTGACACTTTTAGTCAAGTGTTTACAGTGCGTAGTTGCAGGCACAGCTTGTTTGTGAATGATACTAATGTTAAAGAGATAAACTGGTCCCAGGTGAATGATGATATTTGGTGTTTATGATTTTAAGCCAGTTTTTAGGGCATGCACAATTTGTGTTAGAAAACAATTTACCATAATTTCTGCACCATAAGGCGCACCGGATTACACAAAAAAAAAAAAAAAGGTCACGGAAGCAAAACGGTGAGTTTGGTTGAACTTTATTCTACTATGTAACAATTATTTTACATATTAATTTTTTATCATTCTTCTTCCAAAAATCCATCAAATTCCCCATCTTCTGTCTGAATTGACCAGCTGGGCAATTTTGCCATCAAACATGCCAGGTTCCCTCTCATCATTGTCAAAGTCAGTCTTGTCGCCAGGGGGCTGTTCGGCAAATATGTCGGCTTTCGTGAAAGCTCAGACAACAGTTAAAGCAGATACCTTAGCCCAGGCATCCACAATCCATTCACATATGATGGCGTAACTGTTTTGTAGCATACCGGTGGTATACCTGCCGGAGGCGTGGTGGAGATAAGTGTACATATTCCATAATGTTCTCTGATTGGTTTATCACTGCCAGCGTACGTAACGGTGCTCTACATAATAACGAACAGGGACAGATTTTGGAATTCAGTGCACACATAAGGCACACCGGATTATAAGGCGCACTGACGATTTTTGAGAAAATTTTAGGCTTTAAGGTGCGCCTTATAGACCGGAAAATACGGTAATAAATTTTATGAAAATTTACTTACATTTTCTTTTGGCACTTTTGGATGATTTGTATGCTCCCATAATCAGGAACCACAGTAACAGCCTGACTACGATGGATTTTAATTTTACTAATAAACACTGAGATACTGATCTGGATAAGATAGGTAAGTCCTGATGCCACACGTTTTACAAGTCTGTCATGCACAACTATGTGGATATCTTATTACTGACCTTCTTCACTTCTCTGGTTGGATCTTCAACCTGTCTTTGCTGCTCCTATGGGAGATCAATGTGTACACAAACAGGAAGGAAGAGAAACTGAGTCACTGATTACTGATTTTCCTAAGGCAGAGGGACAATAAACTGGGCCCCTTTACCAGCTATTTCACTATGTGCTAAAATCACACAGAACCAAACAGACACTGATCTACCCACTACTTAGTGACACTAACTAGTACATGGTGAAACAACAAAGCCAAAAATTTGTGAAAACATAAAACAGCAACCAAACTAAACACATGAAAATGAAGCTGCAAGCTAACATGGCACTACACACACAGACACAAACATAAGGAAGTGAGCATGTGCATATGTAGATTTGTATTTTATTTTTTTATTTTTGTAAATGAAATATAGTAATAGTGTTTAAATGTTTTTCTTTGTGATTTTCTGTGTATGCTTCACCTGTGTTCAGGCATCCTCTTAAGTGACTGAGTAATGAGTGTTTATGGGATGTGTGGTGAGAAGGTGAAGGGCATGAAGGGCAGGAAGGAGCAGGTTAGGGGTCTGGGTGGTCTTACAGAGATGGACAGGGGGCTCCTGGGTGGGGCCTGTCTGGAGTGGGGCCTGTCAGGGTGGGCTGGACAGCCCTATGGAAACATGGGAGAAAAACAAGCTTGTGCGTTAGACTGAGCAGAGGAAGAGAAGGGAGGAAGGGGTGGTATACCTTTGAAGCCAGGCAACTATAGACCCTGTTCAGCTTATGTCAGAGAATCATCTGGATCTATGTTTATTCCTCATGTTGTACAAGCATTCTTTATTAGTTTAATGAAATAATTTTTTTTGAAAGCAAGAAATTTTCCCCTAAAATCAGCAAAATAGTACTCTCATGCTTGTCGTAAAGCTGTACAAACTGTCAGGGGACAAAGAAAACCTGTTTAAAAAAAGACCCAAAATAGCAGGTTGCTACTACCAACTGAATACTTTAGTGAGGTCCTCAGACAGGATCTTCCAGAGTCAGACATGGCCTCTCCGTAGAGTTCTGAGAAGATGATAAAACTTGGCTATCAAGATGAACTATAAGTAGTAACAAGGTTTCTGGCACAGCCTTGGATTGCCTTTTGCCCTCTTGTCTCTCCTGGGAGCTCCTGTGTGGGGTGTGCCTTTCTGTCACCTCAGCAGGTTTTCTCTCATTTCCCTGCCAAACAACAGATCGCCCTTTCAATTCTGGTCGCTCTGCTGTCTGAATCAGACTCCAGCCAGGGCTTGGCTACAAACTGAATTTGCCTTCGTGTGTCCCTGACTGCCTCCCTGGCGACTTGCTCTGAGGGCTCAAAAAGTTTTGACAACAGATCGTGCATGGAGGTTTGTTGTGAGGTGAAGTGTGTACAAACTTCAAAACACAATCTCTGGTGCAGTATGAAAATATTTGACCTTTTCCTGAGAATGTGTATTAATGCTGTTCTAAACGCTTACAGCTGTATGCAATGTGCAGCAAATTGCCATTCATTTTTTTGGAATATACAGTCTTTACAACATCATGGCACAGGCTCTATAGATAATAAAGATATAGGAAGCAGGAGACAAATAAAGAAATAAATAAAGAAAGGATGAACAGCAACCTCCAGCATCATCTAGTGTTCAAACCTATTATTTTCTCAAGTGAAAATTAAATTATACTGTTTCATGGGCATTTTTTTTCAAGGATTCCAAACAACAAGCAAGAAACAGAAAAATATAAGCAGCATTAAAAATAAAATTCAACAGAAAGCACAAAGCAGCAAACACATACAGCAGCAGCTGTTTGGTGATTTAGATGGTTGTAGTTTTTTAACTGACTGAATCAAAGAGGAATACCACTAAACATCAGCTCTGAAATATTTTGTTCTCTAGGTCAATCACTAAGCTTAGGTAAAAAACATTTCAACACAGGAACAAAATGTAATGGCAACAAAACAAGTGAAACAGACGTGAAGAAAATGGGAAAAACTGCTGAATTGCTATTCTGGTTTCCAGGGGCATGTGGGCATGCACAATTCAATTCAACTCTGTTCAGTTCATTAATAGTGTCAGTTCACAATGGAAGTTGTCTCAGGGCACTGTACAAAAACATTCACATACATTCTAAAAGCTAATTAGTAAAAGTTATCTAGCTACAGAAGCCAGCAGAAAACAGGATACTATGGCTTTTTTTTCTCAATAGCTCTGTATTTCAAGTTCACGTGAGAACACCAAAAATGAGTTTGTAAGAATTTTCTGTTTGGAGGGCATTTTTAAAATCTCTGTTTATTTCACAAAACCTCTGAGTGGATGGGAGGTGGAAACACAGCTAAAAAAATTCAACTTTTATAAATATTTGAGGTACTGAAGAGAGGGCCTGCAGCTTAACATGAAGTTATTAGTGCCTATATTTCCCTTTGGTCAATGCTTGATGATAAGCTTCCCCAGCTGCTGCTGTAATACCTACCAAATGCACAGTAGAGTAAGGCTAAATGGTGAGTACAGTAACATAAAAGTGCAATAGCACTTAAGTTATAGCAGCATATAATAAAAACTAGGCAGGAAAAAACAATAGCAAATAAAACAGAAGATGAATTTACTGTTCTGACACACTTGCCACACAGTCTGGACATTTACGACCTCGCTGGCACTCACAAATACACTTTTGTGTGTAAATGGACTCCATCAGCACACAGTGGAAGATGCCTACCTTCTGCCGCCTCTTCTCTTTGCGTTTGTCCTCAGTGGCCTGCAGCATCTTCTCCTTCCACAGGTTGAAGAAGTAGGAAGGGTCAGTGTAGAACTTCAGTGCATCTTTCTTGTCATCCCTGCAGAGATGAATGGCAAAAACAGAGGTGAAACACAAACACAGAAGAAAAAGAAGAAAAGACAAACATTACTTACCTATAGGGGGTGAGAATATTGAGTGGTGGGGGCTTGTCACAGCGGTGGTACATCTCCACCACTGGGTTGGGCACAGAGGTCCTGGATACAACCTGTTGATCCTGAATGGTGCTGCTCTTAAAGGCCTTTCTCATGTTGATATCCTGCAAGGAGACTGGAAGCAGAGCAAAAAAATCCCAATCACAAAAAAATCACAAAAAAATATTTTGTAAGTATAAAAATAACCCTGTTTACACCCCACTCAAAAAAACAAAAAACAAAACAGAATCAAACAAAGTTTAGAAGAAGGTTTGTAAAATCTAACCTGATTGCAAAGAGTTCCTCCCCAAAATTTAAAAGCGACAAGCTGTTTGATCCACATGTGCATGAGTGTGTAATTTTGCAGCCTTTCTACCTGCTCGGTGTTTCATTTTTCCTTTTTAAGCTTCTGTCCCTGTGGTCAAATGAATAATCCACAGAACTAGCAGCCAATGCAACTTTCTTTCAGACGCATCTTCAAAGATGCTTCAATCTCACTGTTTCAGTTTTTTTTTTTGGCCAAATCAGTCTTTCTCTCAAGCAAATGTTCTGTTCATCCCATGAGATCTTGCCCATCCCTAATTTTTATTCTGTTAAATTTCAACATATTTACATGCTTGCATACACTATAATTGCAATTGAAACAATATTGAATAGATAATGAATAGGTCCTACTAGTTTTTACTATTGTTTCACCCATTCTGTGCCTAAGATAAACCAGTTAGTCTTGACATAACAGTTGGTAACATAACATACAGTAATAACCAAAGTAGTAGAATTAGTAGTAGAGTTTTCTTTTCTAAAGACCTTTTCTCCTTCCATTTTTACCTTTTTCATTTGGAAAACAACAAAACCAACCAACAAAAAAAAAACATGAGCACATTTTTAGCACATTAGCACATTCTTCCAGAGACATTAGAAAATAAATTCAGAAATGACAGGTGAGAATTGTAGTGGATAAAAGGAAAGTAAGCAAATGTGAGACATGATCCTTCATATAGTAAAGAGATGAAAGAAAGATAGCAAAAGGACGAAAGAGTATGAGCAGGCGAGGAGGAGGAGGAGTGGGAGAAGGAAGGAAGGAAAAGATTAAAGACTGCTGAGCTTTTTCTTTTCTCCGTCTGTGCTGCTCTGATGCTGCTTGTCTGAGGTTGCTGTGCTGCAGAATGACTAGGCAATATCACCAAGGAAGAAAAACGACAGAGAGAAGAAAAGGATAAAAACAAAAGTGAGGAAGAAAAGAACTAAATAAAATGATACTAAAAATGATGCAAAACAATATAGAAATGAGAGGGTTAAATATAAAAATGTGATAAAAGAATAAAAAAACATAACACCTTTCATTTTAAACATGAAAGAAAAAAATGGAACCAAGGCCCAAAATAAGAAGAAATCTCAGCCTAACTGTGTATGTGTGCGCAAGTGCATGTGTGGGGATAATCAATTACTAAATTAGGAGCACTGACCTTCAGAGCCAATAAAAAGCTTAATGGCATAGATTATTACACACACGAGCACCCACAACCACTTTCACACAAACAACACTCACTGTTAATACTGTAGCTTATCAGAGAGTAATACATCTAGGAAAATGTTTATAACACACATGTACTGAGGTATATAAAAATGACAAAAAAGCCATTTTTTCTGACTGCTTCCAGAACCTCCCTGGGCTGCCACCTTATCGTGGTGGAGGGGTTTGAGTGTCCAAGTGATCCTAGGAGCTATGCTGTCAGTTCAATGATCGACTTTGTTGTCGTTTCATCTGATCTGCGGCCGCATGTTTTGGACACGCGGGTGAAGAGAGGGGCGGAGCTGTCAACTGACCACTACCTGGTGGTGAGTTGGCTCCCTAGACCCCAGAGGGTTAAAAAACTCCTCGGTGGCAAGGCTCCGGGGGTAGGTAGCACTTTTCAGCACAAGGCGACTCAAAGTGCTTTACAACACAAGAACAAAATTACAGACAAAGTTACAGAACATGATAATGAACAAAATTACAGACAGGTACAAGATACAATGATAACTAATTGTCTAAATAAGCTA
>NC_051436.1:24177042-24188341 GCF_001649575.2 Kryptolebias marmoratus
ATACAAGCGGCTGAAATGAGTTTCCTCCGCAGGGTGTCTGGGCTCTCCCTTAGAGATAGGGTGAGAAGCTCGGTCATCCGGGAGGGACTCAGAGTAGAGCCGCTGCTCCTCCACGTCGAGAGGAGCCAGTTGAGGTGGCTCGGGCATCTGGTGAGGATGCCTCCTGGACACCTCCCTGGTGAGGTGTTTTGGGCACGTCCCGCCTGGAGAAGGCCCAGAGGAAGACCCAGGACACGCTGGAGGGACTATGTTTCTCGGCTGGCCTGGGAACGCCTTGGGATTCCCCTGGAGGAGCTGGCCCAAGTGGCTGGGGAGAGGGAAGTCTGGGTCTCCCTGGTTAGGCTGCTACCCCCGCAACGTGTCTGGGGCCAAGTCATTTAAGCCACTAAACATTTAAGCCTTTATCTTTGAGGAGTCCAAATGACATTTAGCATTTTTAATTCAGTTCAATTCAGTTTATTTATGCAGTGCCAAGTCAACAAAAGCCATCTCAGGGCACTGCATAAAAACATTCACGTAGATTATAAAGATTCCATTAGTAAAAAGTATCTATCTAAGGAAGCCAGCAGACTGCAATGAGTCATCACGTTGTTGCATTCTCCCATTCTGAGCAGCACACTGGCAACAGTGGAAAGAAATAACTCCCTTTTAACAAGAAGAAACTTCCAGCAGAACCAGGCTCAGGACAAGTGGCCATCTGCTTTGACCGGGATTTTACAGGACAGAAAAGAGACACAGACAAACACAGAATGAGTGGTCCAGATAAAAAAAAACATACGTTAATGATAAAAGTATTTACAGTAGAGTAAGTAAAGACAGCAGAGTGAGGAAATGTGGTCAGTTTGTCCTCCAGCAGTCTAAGCCCAAAGAAGCAAAACTAAGGGATAGATCAGGAAACCCAAGCCAACCCTAACTATAGGATTTATCAAAAAGGAAAGTCTTAAGCCTCGTCTTAAAAGAAGACAGGGTGTCAGCCTCATGGACAGAAACTGGAAGTTGGTATGTGTAACAGAGAGACAGAAAGATTGACTGTACATAAATGTATATATATATATATATATATATATATATATATATATATATATATATAATTTTAATAGCAGACACCCGTCCCATGAGTGAGAGTTCTCCACCGTACGAGATTGCCTTCTATTAATTTGAGTAATGGAACATAATTGAACTGTGTCAGCTCATTCAGCCTGTTACAAATATTGATACCCAGGAAACTGATGTTTACGATCTGTAAAGGAATGGTTTGAGAGAGATGGATATTAGAGGAGATAGGAAAGGCCTTTGATTTGTTCCAATAAATAGGCTGAATTTGTTGAGAATTTATTTATTAAGGTTATTGTCTCTTTAAGAAAAGCATTTGCATTCTCAAGAAACAGCAACACATCATCTGCATATGACCAAATATTGTGGATTTTAATAGCTGTTTAAATTCCATAAATATTTTTGCATTGAGGAATTGCGGCCGCCAGTGGTTCAATAAGTATAGCAAACAGTGAGGGGGAGAGAGGACAACCCTGCCTGATGTTACAAATTCAAGTGTTTTTGTTTTTGGCTTTATGTTATGTTTTCTGAGGTTATTGTTTCTTTTATTGTTGTTCAGTTATCTGGGTTTTAGTTTTATTCTTGTTTCTTTGTTTGTTGTCATTCCACACATGCCCTCAATCTGCTCCTGTTTATCTGCCATGCCCATCCACCTGTCAGCAATTATTATCACTCACCTGTGCCCACTTCACCTCATTATCCTCAGTGCTTAAAACCCGGTTACTTCTCCACTACCCTGCTGGTTCATTGTCTATTGTCTCTTGTCTCTCGTCTCTAGTTGTCTGGTTCCATTGCCTCGCCTCGCCTTTTTGTTTTGTTTACTTTTTGGATTTATGCTGCCACGTCAGCCTTTTGTTTTTGTTTGTTTATTTAATAATAAATTTTCGCTTTTTCTTTAATGAGTCTGCACTCTGGGTTTGCCTCCTTCACCCCACATCATGACACTTGATGCTTCCTTCAAATTTGAAGCTTTGTGAAATCCAGTCATTTTGTTTTACGCAAGGGTGAGCTGTATAATAATCTGATCCATGATAAAAATTAATGTCCAAATTTATTTAAAGTAAGTTGAAAGCTTGAGGTTTAATCCAAAACTTGAAAAATTCAATCATGTATTCAAACTAAAAATAAGTGTTTAAATAAAATATTGATTTCATTCTGGAAATATTTTAAAGAAATTATTAATTTTTTTTTTCACTTTCCCATATTTTGATATTTGACTCATTTGAGGAGGTTTTTCTTCAATTCAGTTTTTGTTTTGACCTTTTTGGGGGTTTTTTCAGCTTCAAATATTTTTTTCCACTTTCACATACATTTTTTCTTTTCAGATCATTTTTTTCAGTTTCAGACTTTTGGCATTGATTTTGCGTAGGGGGCGTGGTTTCCTCTGAGAGGAGCGTGGAATCATAAGTGACAGTCTAACAAAGAAGGAAGGAGACTCGTGTCACTCATGTTGCTTTCAGAAAATGTATGTGCTGTGAGAATTGTGGCTCAACGCTTTCTATCCACCATGTGCATGTGATTGGCAGTAAAGCAACCGATGCCAAGTTCGCCTTAAAAAACTGTTTTGGACAATACTTAGCACCATTAACTTTATGCGAGGAATAAACTGCACCACTTTGTGCATTTCAGCAGCAACACTTTAAGAATGGACCTCTCCCATTTACTCGTATGACCCTGAACGCACCGTTGTATTCACTCGCTGCCAAGGCAACCAGCTGGAGTCAGCACACACGTAAGGAAAGTGAAATATATGAGCCGTTTTGAATAGTTTTAACAACCGGCGTCCGGGCGACAAGCTGGGGCAGAGCCAAACCTTCCAGCTAAATCATGGTATGTAGTTATATCCACCATAACTCAATTGTGGTTTCAGCCACACAGAGCTTCATAAACATCACAAAACACAACATCTCTCAGGGACAGCACATATAATATATTAACTGAAAATGAACTTGAAGAATAACATTCAATCTAAAACCTGGCCAGCTCTTGGTCCAAAGAGGATGATGCCTGTTCCTGCATCCTGCTTGTTCTTGCCGTCAATGGAAAGGTTTATAAGACAGTGGTGAGAGCAGCTATGTTGTATGGTTTGGAGACAGTGGCATTGACAAAAAGACAGGAGACAGAACTGGAAGTGACAGAGCTGAAGATGTTGAGGTTCTCCCGGAAGTGACAAGGATGAATAGGATTAGAAATGAGGTCATCAGAGGTATGACTGAGGGAAGATCAATGATGTACAGTAATTTTGCATTTAGTTAAAAAAAATAGTTCACTACAAAAATAATCACTCAACTGAGTTCACTCAAGTTTTGCAAACAATATGGAGACATCTGTCACACATTCAGTGCATTGTGCTCTAGATCAACAACACACTCAAGTTTTGCTTCATGTCTCTTTTGATTCCATAATGCTCACTTCATTTCTGAAATTTCTCATCTGTATAGAATGTAATTTACGAATAGTCGGTGGCAGCATAAAGACAGACTGGTGTTTGTGGCCATTTTGTTGAACTGTTTTGTGAAAGTGCCTTCTTTCTCGCTCTCTTTCTCTCTTCTCACACTCCCATGCACGCGCATAAAACACACACTCTCACCTTCCTCCACAGTGGAGTCAAGCTGGGTGACTTTCACAGCCAGCTGGTCCACTCTCTCTTGCAGGCTGCTCATCCTCAGGTAGAAGCTGTTGGCTTCATTAAACAGTTCTCCGAAAATGTCCTCTGCATGACGACCTGGACAACATCACAAACACACAAACATCCGCAGTTTGGTTTGATACAAAATTATAACATGTATCATACAAAGTACACTCACAGCTGTTAGTTGTTAGTTTGTCACAGAGAGACAAACTTAATATGGTTAAAAGTAGCACTGACTGATGTTTTGCAAAGAACTGTATGTGAACTTCTATTTCAAATTTTGTTGTTTAAATTATTGCTTAGTTATTAGAGAGTAATAGTGTACCCTGAAGTACCAAAAACAGCAACAGCCTTGCTTTTAATACTGTTAAGGTTTGCTAAATAGATTGAATTGTGAAGATTTTTTCTGACTTTACTGGGTTCTTTTCCTGGGGCTGCAGTAGCTTGGTGGTAAGTGCTGTGGTCTTGTAATCCTGAGGCTGCAGGTTTAAGCCCAGGTTGTGATAGGAAGGGCATCCAGTCTAAAACAACTGCCACATCTTTCATGCGAGTTTGTTTGCTGTGTCAACCCCTGAGGAAGGGAGCAGCTGAAAGAACAACATTGAGTTCTATTCCTACTTCCTTACAGTAGCTGTAATATTTTTTCTGTGGTGGCATCTACTGTTTAGGAGGGGTACTGCAGAGAGTATAATCCAGGCACCAACAAAAATAGCATCTTTGCTGCAGATGTCATGACTGATGCTTCTGGCATTAACCAGTTAATATTTACAATCTGACAAAATATACTCTTGTTGTTTACTTAAGCCAACTCCATCAAAACAAACACGTCTTTTATGAATATACTACCATAGCCATAGAGAAAAGAGAAACTACGTAAGTAAGCTAAACCTGAAAAAAGTTCATGTTAGTCAGTCTCATCCAAGAAGTAAATTGGTGAGGCTTAAGGGGTGGTTCATACCATGAAAGAATATGCAGATGCAGAGCATACTAGAAATTTAAGAGTGCCTACGACATACAAAGATGGGTTATGGAAAGCATCTGCTTTCTTTTTGTGTGTGCTACAAATTACACCTTCAGATCAAGTCTACAGGTAAAGTTTGTTGCCTTCTGTATTTTTTGCTTAGTTCTAAAAAAGTTGATATGCTAGTATGGTTATTTCAAATAGCAACAAAAATAACAACAAATAAACTGAAAAGATTCTGCTTTGGGGCTCAGGAGGTAGGGGTTCATCCTGTAACCGAAAGGCTGCCAGTCCCTGGTCTGTCTGCCTCAGCCATTGTGTCCTTGGGCAAGCCACTTCACCTGCCTAGCCTACTGGTGATGGTCACAGGGTTTGGTGGCACCGATGTAATGGCAGCTTCACTTCTGTCAGTCTGCCACAGGTCAGCTGTGGCTACAATGTAGCTCATCACCATCAGTGTGTGGATGTGTGGATGAATGGGTGAATGACTGACTGTTGTGTAAAGCGCTTTGGGGCCCTCGGACTAGATTAAAGCGCTAGACAAGTGCCTTAATGCATAGGCTTACCTGGGCTGAATCCCAATGGCCTACAGCGTTAAGAGGCCAATCGATTTTGGGTAACATGATGAGCTGAAAAAATTACGTTTTGTAATTTGTCAGGTTTTCTGTCAATCACTGCAGCTGATGACTGATCCAAATTAAAAGCGTCTCACTTTGGCTCAATGGCCTATGGACCATTGATCACCTATCAGAATGTGACTTGCTAGTTTTGGGGCATGCCCATCAATGATTGAATGACAGTTTTCAACATGTCAGGAAAGAAGTTACTTGACATGTTTTGCTCACAAAAAGCAAAATAATTTGTCAGAACGAGTTTCAGGAAAAGAAATTACTGGAGAGCAGAACAAAGCTGACAGAAAATTTTAAACCAGCTGCCATTGAAGATGAATCCGCAGAGAAATGCTTGCTAGCTCATCCACCACCTGAGGTAGAGAAAGATGAGGCATGGCCTTCATGATGGATGCTATGCTAGCAGCTAGAGAAGAGCAGACATATCAAGGGAAGAAAAGAGAGGAGTACACCAGAAAGAGGACCAGCCAAGAGGAGCCTTATAGCTTTTATAACAGTGACCTGGGCCACTGGGGCATTAACACTGACAAACAGATACCTGCATACTTGGCCAAAATGGGACCAGAATCCTGTCAAAACAAAAAGGCTAACCTCTCTGCATTGGAGCATAAATATAAGCAACAGGGAAGATTTCTCTTAAAAACCTATTTCAAACAGAAACTTTGTAAATGGAAGTGGTTGCTTAGGGAATGGCTGTGTTATTGTGTAATGTGATCTGAAAAAAAAAAACTGATGACAACAAGAACTTGACATTTGTGAGCATGGGATTTTCTGACTGGAAACATGCAAGGGAATGTTTAGCAGAGCCCAAAAGCTGTTGACTTTGTGAAGGAGGTGGTACATTTCAGAGAGTTTGCACAAGATGAAGGATGAAGGTGAGCATATCCACAGTGGAGTTACTGTGGAGAAATTCTTAATAATAAGAAAATGTGTTTCTCATAAACTGAAAACCACTGTGTTTCTGAACACATTTATATCTCTCTGTCTATTTCTAATGATGCCAGTGACTAATGCAAGGGGAGATTGGTCCTTCTTCAAACTGGGATTGGTGAAAAATTGTCCCCAACCAATAATACAGCAAGACTCAGACTGAAGTTCATTGAGCATGACATCCTTTGTGGTATGGATTTTAGGGATATATTCATTGCTTTTTTTTTTGCAAAGCACTTCTAAAAAGTAAGACAGTGTTCAGGATTTTTTATTGTTGTAGTTGTGCATTGTTTTAAGGGTAATGTGTATTTGCTTAGACCTTTGATTAGATTATATTGCAAATTTTCTATAAATGTTGATCAGTCATCTTTTGATACCTGACATTTACACCATGTCCCTATCCATGGCTGTGTTGATTGGAGGGTGTTTTTGTGTGTGTGTATGTGTGTGTATGCAGATACACATGATTGCCTCACAGGGTCTGTGGAGGAAAAGAGAAGAGTGTCTATTTTACAATATTGCTGATGTTCTGTGCTGTTGCTGTTTAGAATTTCCCTGTTGAGTAAAAAATATTTTAGATTATGATTACTATTGTTATTTGCTGTTGCTGTTAATATAAGTGTTTGTGCAGATAGGGGATGGTAATGTTTTTCAGGTGATGGGTTAGGGTTAAATGGAGGGTTGGGTGAGAGATGAGGCTGGGGTGGGGGGCCTACAAGACCACTTAACCGCAGGGCCTAATAGCAGATTAGGTTGGCCCTGGGCATACAGGGGCATTTTTATAGGAATACCACTGGAGTTAAATTTTTTGGCTTCCCAAAAGATAAAACCTTCCACAGATGTGGATCCATAAGCTTCAATGTGGGAATTACTATCAGAACTCTGGATTGGTTCACCTCAAAGAGAAGCACTGCTCCGACCCTTGTTAATGCAGTGGACTGGCTTCATGTAAAACAAACAAACAAACAAAAAAACAGAACCTTTTGCCAGCAGCTGTTCTAATGATTTATAATTTTAAAAGAAAGGCAAATGGAGCGGAGTACGTTGCCACAGAGAAGGAAACGAGAAACAGGAAGTTTTACTTCAAACATGACGTGAATGCGCGCTGTCATTAAAAGGTCTGAGGTGCTTACAGGCTGACAGCCTGAAATCAGTTTGTGATCCAGAGCAGTTTGTTATTGATGAAAAATACAGACAATCCATGTGTGATTAAACAAATGTCAGTCTGAAACTGCAAATGATTAGTTTACTCTGGTGTGAAAGTTCATAAATGCTACCCTGAAGCGGAGTCACGTTGTTTACAAGTTAGCATTGGGTTAGCAATGTTAGCTCTCTCCTGCCATCTCTATGTTGATTTGCAGTGTTGTGTACTGATGTCATGACAATGATCTGGGGGTAATTGGTTTTTAAAGTTCCACGTTTCCAACTCTGTGGTTATGCTCATTTTTGTGTCAGCCATGATGGTCCTGGTGATCATCAGAATCCGAGACTGAAGAGTTTTTATCTGATTATGGAGATCCAGTCGTCAGTTCAGGTTCATACTGGTATGGTTGTATATCCATTACTCATGCAAAGTCTTACAGCATTTCTTTGTATTCAAAAAAGGCTTCTTTTTAAATTTTTATTAGTAAACAACGGGACAGTAGTGGCGGTCTTGGCCGGTCGGGGCACAGTGCTTGTCATGAACCCAGGATGGAACTCCACCCCACTAATCACTCACTTTGAAAATTATTAACTTAAACGCTAAAAACTGTTTATTTAACTTTTAGGTTGGCAATGTTGTCCCTGCAATGTTGTGTGGATGTGTTTGACTAAATAACAAACATGAAATGTCAATTTTTTGAGATTTGATTTCAGTTCATCTTTAAACATTATCTCCTCTAATTGCTCAAACCCAATCAGTGTAAAACTTTTAACATAACATCTAGAGTATTAGCCAAAAAAAATAATTCAAGAAAAGTTCATTTTTATTTTTAAATTACTAATATATAGTTATGCAAGTTTTAGTTAGCCATCTAGCGTTATGTAAAAATTAACATATATTTTTTGTATTTTAGGATATATAAGTGTCAACATCATATGATAGTGTGCTCTCCTGAGTAGGTGTACAAAATTATATAATTAACAAACTCTAGGGGGCACTAAGAAAAGTTTACATTTTAAAAATGACAATGCCAATTTCTGCAAATATTTTATAGTGCACAGATGTCACCAACATTTCATTTCTGTCTTGTGTGGTGGACCCCAGTTTTTAATGCTTTTGTCTTGAAGGCCTGCTATGTGATGCCATGAATAATGTGTTTATTTAAATACATGTGTGTCGATATATAACTTTGTTATATTAGAATAGTAAAGTAGCTGTGTTCTTTTAGCAAAACAACAACAACAACAACAAAAACTATTTGATTTTAATTAAAAGAAAAAAAAAAATCAGATGATTTTACTACAACTTTCAGGATGCATTTTTTGAATGATCCCAAACATTTTGTATAGAGAACCATATGCTCTATGAATTTGAAGAATGTAACTTCGATTTTTCAAAATCCACTTACTAGAAATTCGGTATATAGCCTTAACTTTGGTGTATTAAAGTTAGAAAAATCAATTAAAACTAGTCAAATATGTTATATTGTTGAATATAATTAAAGACAAAACTGCCTTCATCACAGCTTTCCATGAATGGATCTTTATTGATTTATTCAGAAAAAGTTTTGGTAGCTCATTCTCAGAACAGCAGCCTCAGATTTCTTTTTAGACAGAAGATTTACAGTACAGAGAAAAAACAATAAAGGGGAAAATGGGACGGGTAAATTTCAAGCTTGTTATTTAAGTTACTCGGCTTAGCAACATACCTATTAATGTTTGTTTAAAACGGTTATCAACATTAACAGACTGAACTGGACCCGTGCCAAAAATCTGGACAAATGTCACTTGATCAAGGAGCAAATCTGCATCAGATGAGATCAGCTGACTTTGCATGTGCAGTGTGTGCGCTGTGTACAGCGGTATGTACTCTGTGTATTAACAAGAAAAACGCATATAAGAAAGTAGTGCGCAAAAGCAGGGTGGTGTCAGAATTGATGCAGCATGTGTACCTGCACATGCATTTGTATTAACACATGGGTACTGTGGAATATATTTTTTACTCACCTAAAGTGGGAACGGCATTGCACTCAGTGGGAGCAGTGATACTGCACTTTGGACCAAATGATGGCTGGCAGGTCTGGAGTAAACTTAGTGGTTTAAAGAAATATTCACTCTCCCACCGTGTCTGAAATTTTCTGCACTCACTTTCTACCTTTCGCTTCTTCAGTTCTGTCATGTTTAGTAACTTGGGGTAAATTTCTTCTGTGACTGTCCTTTTTGATGGAGCAACTACCTTGATCAACAGTAGCTCCCCCTGGTGTTAACACTAAGAAGTGCAATACACTCAAGCAAAAGTTGAAGTGCGGGCCATATTATATTCCATTTATAAAAATTTTTATGGGCCAATTATAAATGGACCACAGGTCGCAGTTGGCCCACGGGCCGTAGCTTGGACACCCCTGTATTAAAAAGATCACTGATGAATATTTTATCATTTGCATGTTTTCCTTTTTAAAGCAGTAAATGATATATCTTCCACTGATACAATTTTACTAATTATATTTGAAATAATAACATGGTTTCTAACAATGAACAAAGAAAAAAAAACTTGCTTTTTTGGGTGGGGGCACTTGCTTGTGTGGTAAACTAACCTTCTAAAAATGTCAGCAGTTTGAGGACACAAATAGGGATCAAAATTATGATTTATGGATCGACAAGCCAGTGGTTCAACAGGTTTTCAGAGGACTGGGGGGCATAGGATGGGGAGGGGGAATGCGTTGAGGGGGGCTGACATTATGTGAACCCCCATGACAGATAGATGCAGTACTGAGATTAAACTGAGATGTATTTGATAACTGATCAAATACAATCCATTTAATAATTAAATGTATAGCCAGAATGCAGGATTGTTTCTGCATGTATCCACAACAAAAAAACAGCAGAAAAATGTTAAAAGTTTAATTAAATTTGTGTATCAGAGCGAAACATTTCTCCTCATTTATTTTAAGGAACAACTTTTTTTCTGGCTGCACTTTCTGTTTAGCAGTATTGTTTTTCTCATTAGCAACACCTACTGTTCAAGGGAGAACGGCAGCACCGATAAAAACAGCAACAGACCTGAAAGTGTGCTTCACCCTGATCAAACAGATCAACTAATATTTCAGAAAGAAATGTTTAGCTTTGGTTTTATGATTTACAATGTAGAAAATGTTGCTCACACAATAGTCAGAACCCTTCCCCCTACTAGTAGACAGAGGCAGGTTACCCTCTCGTTCACTGGGGTGAACCCAAATGTACAGGCACCAAGATGGGGGCAACAAGTATGCCCACTTCTGCCCGGTGCCTCTCAACAGGGGCAACTCCAGTGTGAAAGAGTGTCCAACCCCTCTCGTGGAGACTGGTTCCAGAGCCAAAGCCGTGCATCAAGGTGAGTCCAACTATATCTAGCCCAACCCCTCTCAACCTCGTACACCAGCTCAGCATATATGCTCTTGGCACCAGGACACCTTAGGCCACAGTTCGATGATCAACTTTGTCATTTCATCTAGTTTGTATTGCCAGCAGTAAGTCGGGGTCGTTTCCGGTAAGAGTTGGACTCTGTCAAGGTTGCCCTTTGTCACCAATTCTGTTCATAACGTTTATGGACAGAATTTCTAGATACAGCCAATGTGTTGAGGGGATCCATTTTGGTGGCCTTAGAATCGCGTCTCTGCTGTTTGCAAATGATGAGGTACTACTGATCTCCAGCTTTTGCTGAATCAATCAATCAATCAATCAAATTTTATTTGTATAGCACATTTCAGCAGCAAGGCATTTCAAGGTGCTTTACATAATTAAAAAACAAAATAAAAACAGCATGTGACAGTGAATAAACAGTAAGAAAGAGACAAACATCAAAGACATCAAAACCCCGCACTCTAACCCTAATTTAGCCATAAGCAGCTCTAAACAGGTGGGTTTTAAGTTGAGATTTAAAGGCACCCAGTGTTTCAGCTGTTTTACAGTTTT
>NC_051436.1:24189833-24225170 GCF_001649575.2 Kryptolebias marmoratus
GGGCATAGCATTGGTACTGGCTTTGGAGTGGATGTGCAGATTAATCCTCTGATTTTTTGAATTTTCTCTGAAAAGAAACTGGAAAACTTGTTGCAGGCGGCATTAGATTGAAGTTCAGGTGGTAACGTCACAGGAGGGTTTGTGAGCCTGTCAACAGTAGCAAACTGAAGCAGTTTTCAGCCAAGTGCGAAGCAGCCAGGATGAGGATCAATGCCTCCAAATCCGAGACCATGCTCTTGAGCCAGAAAAAGTTAGAGTGCCTTCTCCGGGTCAGGGAAAAGGTCATGCCCTAAGTGGAGGAGTTAAATTATCTTGGGGTCTTGTTCACGAACGAGAGAAAAATGGAGCAGGAGATTGGTGCGTCTGCAGTGATCTGAGCATTGTACCGATCTGTCGTGGTGAAAAGAAAGCTGAGTCAAAAAGCGAAGCTCTAGATTTGCCAGTCGATCTACATTCCTACCCTCACCTATGGTCACGAGATTGGGTAGTGACCGAAAGAACGAAATCCAAAAAAGGTAGAGATCCAAAAAAACGAAATGAGTTTTCTATGCAGGGTTTGTGGGCTCTACCTTAGAAATAGGGTGAGAAGCTTGTACATCTGGGAGGGGCTCAGAGTAGAGCAAATGCTTTTCCACATTGAGAGGAGCCAGTTGAGGTGGACGACTCCCTGGTGAGGCGTTCATGGCACGTCCCACCTGGAGAGGAACCAGAAGAAGACCCAGGACACGATGGAGGGACTATGTTTCTTGGCTGGCCTGGGAACACCTTGGGATTCCCCCGGAGGAGCTGGCCCAAGTGGCTGGGGAGAGGGATGTCTGGGCCTATCTGTTTAGGCTGCTGCCCCCTCGACCCAACCCCAGATAAGCGGAAGATAATAGATGGATAAAAATGTTGCTCACTGTTGAGTTACTGAAAGTGGTAAACATTTAAATTTTTTGGAAGAATGATTAATTTTGCACTAGGCATCCTTTTTGTGTATTGTTTGTTAATTTTAAGTAAGGTTTTATAAGAGTTTTGCAATTTTTTTTTTAAAGGACCACTTATATTTTATTGCATTATATTCTGCTGTATCTCTTTGTGTTAAATCAAAACTGCACAACCTTACTTAATCATCAAAAATTTGAATCTGGAACAAAATTGAAAAAAAGGAAATTACTGGCTGACTGTAAAGATTTGATGATTTTTTATTTGTATGACATGCGCGTTTCTGAAAGAGATGAATATTGGTTGATTCACTTCTTTCTCCTCCCTCACCCACCATTTGTCTCAACAGGACATGCTTCCCCTGCTGGGAAGTTTTTAGACATAAAACTAAAATTATCTTTCCGTTTGTGGGAAATCATGACATAAATTCAACATTATCTCATTGACTCTAAATGTCCTTTATGTCCTTCTGCCCGTCTACACCATTCACCCAACAGAAGAAGTCGAGACAGAGTGCCTCCACTCATCCTGAGTGAGCTGTCACTGAATCTAATTTAGCCAAACCTTTTCATCACATTTGAAAAGCTTTTTACCCCACTGAAGGATGTCACTTTAGGTTCATCTTTGCTTTGAATATTTTCCTGGCTTTTATACAAAATATGCAGATTTCTAATGAGTTAACAGTGAAACATAAAAAAAATGCATGAATCCACACAACAATGTTTGAAAGCATATAAGTCTTAAAGAGTCACAACAGCCACCTTGACAACAAGTTCATTTGATTTATTTGCCTCCTTGTGTTCTCCTGTGTTTTTGTAAGTTTGTTGCTGCCTCGCTAGCTTTGGGTTTTTGCTTATCTAAATAAAGTGTTAGGATTTGAGCTGTTTTAGTGATTTTTTTTAGTTTATCCTGCATTAGGTTTATTGTTTCTGTAAATCTGTTTTATTTCTTGTTATTCCTGTGTTTAGTTTTATGTTAGCTGTTGTTTGGCTCCCTGTGTCCTCTGTGTTCCCTGCCATTATTTACCTGTCCTCAGTCCTTTACTAGTTTGCCTGCCACACCTATCTACACCTGTCCAAAGTTTGGCCCGGTCCCAATACTCGCACTACACCCTACGCCCCTCTTTGAAGTGTGCACTCAGTGGAAGTGCACAGAAGGGTTTGTGTGCGCAGGTTACAAGCATGCAAAAATTGGAGAATTGGGACAGTACAGGTTACGTCATCGACTTGCGCCTCTCCGTCGTAACAGCGACATCCAACATGGCGGGACCGGTCGCTGTTTTGTCATTTAAAGAAGGTGCCAGTTTAATTTTGAAAGTACAAAATAGGTATTTTTGCTTTCCAAAGTCATTGCAGGAGATATTTGGCTGTTCAAATGTATTTTGTTATGACTTGTTGAATACGGAGCAAAGTTTGATAGTATTCACACATGTACAGCAGAGTGAAACAATAATTATTTTAATACTTTACATTTAAAAACTGCTTTTTTGTGACAGACGCAGCTTGATCTGTCACCACTGCCATATTTATGCCTTTTAATTCAAAACCTTTTTATTATCAATAAGATAAAAAAATGTAAAAAAATCAAAACGTTACATGCAGCGATGAGTTATGGGTAAATACTTCGCCGAAGTTCGCCTGGATGCATGCTTAGCTGAAGGACGTATGTAGTACGCAAAGGGGGTGGGGCTAAAGACCACTCTGGAGAATTGTGACACACTACGCACTCAAACCCTTCAGCATGAACGCGCATTTGAAGGAAACAAGGGTGGAACGAGGGTGGAAGTGCAACTATTAGGACTGGGCCTTTGTAATCAGTTACCTGTGTCCACTTCCCAATCACAATCTACCTTTAAAACCTGTTCATCTTTGTCACATACCTACCAGGATTCAAGGACTAATGTCCCGACAAAATCTAGAGAAACTTATCCACGTGTTTATCTTTAGTCGCATTTATTACTGCAATAGTGTCTTCACAGGTAGGCAGTAGGCAAGGTGAAGTGTCTTGCCTAAGAACACAACAGCTGAGTCTGATGGAGCAGGGGCTCGAACCAACAACCCTTCGGTTAGAGGAAAAACCCTCACCTCCTTAACCACTGCTGCCCTGCTGGAGAAGCAGCATTCAGGTTGTATGCACCACAAATCAGCTGAAACACTGAGTTCCTTTTAAATCAAGGCTAAAAATCCACCTTTTAGAGTTGCTTTTGAATCATAATAAATGGGACATTGACCAACATATTTGATGTGTATTGATGATTTTGATGATGGCACTCGACAAACTGTAATGATTGCTACTGGCTTCTCAATCGGTGACTGTATGTTGTTTTTATGACTTTATATTTTTTTGTGTTTTAATGATGTAAAGGGTGGCACAGTGGAATAGTGGTTAGAGCTGTTGCCTCCCAGCAAGAAGGTTGCAAGATCGCTTCCTGGCCTGGGGCCTTTCTGGGTGGAGTTTGCATGTTCTCCCTGTGCACACGTGGGTTTACTCTGGGTACTCCGGTTTCCTCCCACAGACTAAAAACATGTATGTTAGGTTAATTGATGACTCTAAAATTGTCCCTAGGTGAGTGAGATTGTGAATGGTTGTTTTTCTCGTTTGTCTATATGTGGCCCTGCGATGGACTTGCGACCTGTCCAGGGTGTCCCCCACCTCTCGCACAGTGACTGCTGGGGATAGGCACCAGCTCCCTGCGACCCGGAATGGAGAAGTGGGTAAAGACGATGGATGGATGGATGATGTAAAGCACTTTGAACTGTGTTGTTGCTGAAATGTGTGATACAAATAAACTTCACTTAACTTGACTTGTTGCTTACATGTGCTGTCTGGTTTTTCTAGTGGCGCCCTTTTCTTGTGCCCCACAGTTTACAAGTTTTTGTTGTTTAGTTTTTGCTGCCATGTCAGCCTTTTGTTTCTTTAAAATAGTAATAATAATAATAATTAGATTTTCTTATCTCCGTACTGGGTTCATTTCTATCACACCTGTGTAGGAGGGTATACGAAATATGATGAAGACGTTCTTCACTTTGGCGTAAAATCATAATTATATATTTTTATTTTTTTATATATTTAAACACACGTACAACTGAATTAAGTTTTACACTGTTTATGTGACATTTACTGAACAACCAAATATATCACAAGTTATGACAGGTCATAAAAAACTACTGAATGTTTGAATTTAGTAATACAATATTGACATGAATGGTTGAATCAGCACAAAAGTTGAATAGGAGAGTCATATTAAACCAAAGAAGTTAAAACTTTGAGGCAAAAGGGGTTTGAAAAGTTAACTTTAATTGTTGGTGAAATTACATTATTACTATGGATTTAGACAACTGGAGTGGGACATCAATAAATTGTATGTAAAACGTGTAGCCTTTAACCAGAAGCACACCAGCAAAAAGTTTAGAGATTTTATCCTGCCAAGAGATAATTTTTCTCAGCCGCTGCGTTTTTGGTACCAGCTAGGAACTTTAGGCCTCAATTTGATGAAAGGTGGCCGAAAGATAGTGTCTACAGGACACTTTTCATTTAGCAGAGGGCGGAAGAGAACTTTCGGGCCGGTTCTGGTTTTCCAGATAGTCGGCTGCTTGTCCTCAGTAGGCAGGTGGATGTCCGAAGCTGGTTTATGGTGAGGCTGATGTCGAAGAGTCTTTGTGTCTCATGGAGGCGCACGATGGAGTTCTGACTAATTTCACTTAACTTCATTAAATTTTCCTAAATTAAGGTCAGTTAAGAAGGTGGGTGTTTCAGTGGGCATTCAACCAATAGACATTACACATACTCGGAGGGGAACTCTGACGCTTTTAGACAAAGGAAAAAGGAAAATAACAAAAATGATATTCGATCTTTACACCTTTTTGCCTCAAAGATAGAAGAAAAATAAATCTAATTAAAAGAAGAAATAGACTTGATCAGTAATTAGTGTAACTTGTTCTCAAGTGGAGTTGAAGCTTTAGAAATTAATGAATCATGTTTATTGAGCACTGGAAGAAAGCACATTACATGTTTATAAACTTTTGTTACATTACTGAATTTATAATAGTGGTTGGGTTTTACTTAAAGACATATGTAATATGCTATGCTAGATCACAGTAAAATACTGTCCTCACATAACACCTGATATGCAAATGAGTGAAAGAAAACAGAAAATGTATAAAAAAAACAATAAAAGTGAAAAGTGTGAATGTTGCAAATTTTAAAATAAGGACCAGCGATCGTTCTTGCAACTGAAAATAGAAAGATTAGGCACAATATCACAACTTTAACATAAAGATTGCAGGGCAGAAAATGCGTATTTGATATGATAGTCTCCAAAAGGTGAACAAGAACTTTGAATTGACCACTCTTGATCTGATAAGGTCCAGAGAGAGAGCGACATTTGAGTTTCCTTCCACACTGATAATACAGTCAATTCCTTTTAGGCTATTATTGCAGAAATAGCCCAAACTCTGACGTAGGACCCTACACCTGACATAAAGAAGTTGTAAGTTTCCTCGTCTGCGTTCAACTTCCTTCAACAACTACACTTGTAGACAATGTCTACATGGAAGCACAGTCTTTCTAGAAAAATATTTTTATTTGTCATTTCTAGAAATATCCTTATTCTTATTGAGACAATGTCTTCATTCACACAAAAACAAAGAGAACAACCCAAAATGATGCTGTAGTAACTATGCCAGGCCTATATGTGGTGCTGTAACGCTGCCACAAAATCACACCAAAAATGGGATACAAGATGTGGTGCATGCACATGAAGCTTGCAAGTGTTGTCAAATATATGATAATTAATAAGTTTTAAGATACATATGATATAGAATAAATAACTTTTTGAAAGCCCAAATATACAATACTTTTGGCATTTTCGTGCAGCTAAAAACCTTTTTATTCACGCAAACACTCACGTGTCATCAGAAAGTCTGAATGCCTGCAAAGCACTCAACACACCTCCCCTCCTGAGCATAGGTTTACTAATCACAACACATACTTTACATACCTTGCATTTCCCCCCCAACCATCACCACCACTGAAAAAAGTGCACCCTCACTCCAAACATACAATAGTTTTGGTCGAAATATGATAGTTTTAAAGCGACAGAATACTAGTTCAACCTTTTACTATCTGGCAACCCTGAAGCTTGCACACAACAAGTAGAGATGCTAAATGGAAAAGTAAGATACTTTACAAGAGCAAATACTTTGTGGGGGCTGACAACAAAGTAAACTTCTACCTCATGTCACATTAAACAACAAGATCATAAAAGTGCAGGACAATATTAACTGGAATCTATCACAGTACAAATATACAGACATAATGGATGTGTTTCAGGCACAATTTCCAGCAAGGAACATGGCTAGATGGAAGGGTCTTTCTCATAATGCTCTAAGGACAAACACAAACAGCAAGATGTTATGGCTGATGTGTTTGAAGTGGGAGTGGTAGGTTAGGTTAAACATGAACATTTCAATGGGAAAAAATAATATATCAATACAAACAAAACTAACAAAACTAACCCCTAGCTCCATCATTTATAGCAAACTACAAATTATGAATCCTTTTCTGGTGCTATTAAACATTACTATGGAAATATAGGCTTTGGGACTTAAGCATTAACTAAAATACAGCTGTTTTTTTTTTTTTTTTGCAACAGCAACTTTGCTTGTTTTAAAGAACTCAAAAATAATTTTAGACAAGTTTAATGTATTTCAGTGTCAAGTGCTGCTCTAAATAGTAACACATTTTAAACTCATTCATTATTTCTGAATGTGTTTACATCAGTGAGAGAATTATTCTTGTCCTTAACAATAGAATACTCACTCAGACTTCCCAGCTGTTTGATGATAGCAGCTAGTGTGCTGTTGGTGACACACTCTAGTTCACTGGTCACCCCATCTGGCAGCGCCCCACGGCACAGGTGCCGGGGTTCAATGTTTCTCTTCACAAGTGGCATGCTGCACTAGTCCTGTAGAAACAGCAAACAAGGGCAAAGTAATTATAACAGATAATTTCTTAATAAATAAATAAAAAAAAAAAAAAAAAAAAAACTCTGTTAAGTGATGAAAATCAAAGCACATCCACAAAATAGTGTCTGCATTTGACTGAACATTTTCTGGTGCACCCAAATGGCAGCTATTCAATTTAGTCTTAGCCCGGCTTGGAGTAGCTGTTACCTTATCAGTCCAGTCAGAAATAAACAATTTCTTCAAAATGAGGTTGTTCAAATAACTATCAACACCAGGTAAGATGTTAACTGTTCATAACTGTTCTAAAGAACCCCATTTCAAAAGACTTGAACTATTCCTTTATTTCTGACAAATAAAAAAGGAAGTCAAGAGCTGGGGCTAAATGAGTTTATGTTCCGCTGCGAGTCATGAGGAAAATGGATCTGTCATGTCTGCCATGGGGTGCAGTCACTCATCAAGCTGTCTAATGTCAATGTAGCTGCTATGAGCCAATAGCCACATGAGCCAGAAAGAATTTTCTAAATAGTGCTAATGAGCCAAAACTGTGGTCACAGAGGCCACAAGGCTGTAAAGAAGACAGGGAAGACACACAGTGAAAAAAAATAAACAGAAAGAGTAAAGCGCAGGTGCATAGGTAGAATAAGGCTCTATGGGGCACAGGGCACCCCTTACTGAAAGAACATTAAAAAAAAAAAAGAACATGATTTCCCTGCTAAGTAAGCTTCATTTCTGTACTTTATCAATCTGAGTGTTATCCAAAAAAAATAATGGTATAAGGCTATTTTTGTTATTAGAGCTGCCATGTAAAGTGGGCAATGATGAGCTTGTGGTGTTTGTATGTCCAGGGTTTCCCCTCAGAAAAGAGGCTGTTCGCCGGCCGATCATCGGCCAACCATGATTTAGTAAAAAAAAAGATTAAAGTTGACAGGAAAGTTGAAAATATGGCTATTTATTATGTGATATACTGTAAAACTACAGTTTTACAAAAAGGCACTTTTGAAATGCTTTTTAAAACAAAAATACAATTAAAATAAACACAAATTGTTTGCACATGAATTGAATCCTAATTTAAGTCACATTTACAAATAAATTAAATTAACATAAATGAAAAAGTGCAAACAAAGCACCAACACACGTCTCACTTCCAGGCCAATGAATAACAACAGAGAACTCTGAAACAGACAGATGCTGCACTGTAGTGTGCTTTTTGTGGCACAGGCTGCATGTTGGATCACTACATGGAACAACAAAATGAAACATATCTAATGCTGAATTTAATAGCATCATTCTACTGGTAAACGTGGATAATATTTTCACTAAGTACAAAACATGCTTACCACAGTCGGTCTTGTAAAGCCACCCGCTGAATTTTAGCTCAACTAACCATTGTTGGTCAAACCCGCTCGTTCGATGTTTATTGCTGTAGCTCCGACGGTGAACCAGTTCCGCTAGAGCAGCAAAATCGTCCATTATGAACAGAGCACAGCACACGCGGTCCGCGCCAAGTTACTAGAAGGTGCACAACGTGACACAGCGCGGACCCTTCGCGCAGGTGCGGGGACAGCGCGATTGCGTCACTGTTGGTGTGCACACTCTCGCATGGTGAGGTAGATAAAGGTAGCGATTTTGGGGGTGTGGGCGAAAAAAAACGTATTTATAATAAACAAGCGGAGCTTAGCCTGGTGGCACGCCAGGCATATAGTACACTGAGGGAAACCTGTATGTCTGTTAGCAAAAAAAAATCATATGAATAACTGGACAGATTATAATGCAACTCTCTCAAACACTAACAAAATACAAAGCTCTTGGCCAGTTGACCAAAGCATCTGTTTGGTCATGTCTGATGACTTTTATTTTAAAAAAAGAGACCTAAACAAAACAATGCTCTACAAAGCAACTGTCAGGAGACAATGCCATCCACAGAACTTCATCACCGACACTGATGTGCAGATGACCTTTTTCTGCTGTCAAACACAGTGTCTTATGCACAAATCTTTTTAAGTCACCTGGAAGTGGCAGCTCAGCAATTGTCAAACTTGATAAGACACTGAACCCCTCATTGCCTTTGATGTGTGTCCCATCAGTGTATGAATGTGATCTAAAGCAATGATTAGACCCTATAGAATGATTTTTTTCAGATTATAATTTTAGAGATTTAGTAGAGTGCTATATGAATGTGTGAGTGTATGGGTAAATGAGGGCAGAGATTATGTTGTAATACATTTTGAGTAGCCTGGTTGGCTAGAAAGGCACTATATAAGTACAGTCCCTTTACCATTTACTTTAACATGAGCTCAGTGTCAAATAGCAGGAAAGAGTGACAAATAAAGAACTTTGCAGAGAGCTCCAACCAGTATCAGAAGTGGTCAAAATCTGACAGCTTCATTTTACTGGTCTCTGTTACAGAGCCATGAAGGAATGTGTCAATTGTGTTTTATCAAGGTCAAAGAGGAAGAGGTCGACCAGTAACGTCTTACATCAACAGGCTGATATTGAGTGACAATTTGGTGTGGTACTAACTGAAACAAGATATCAACCAATACGAGACATTCTATGGCCAATGCCAAGCTTTAAAAATCAGGGCAGCTGATGTCTGATATACCACACCAGTTTCAAAAATATTTTGGTCTATCTGTATTTTTCATTTATTAAAATATAACAATAGTTTTTTAACTTAAACAAACATATATTTAACATGCCTTAAAAAAACTCGGAAACTTAAAAATAATCTTTTAAAAAAGCATACTTGATTATAAAAACTAAATTGTGGGCTAACGTAAGATGGCTGTAGCAGCTGCTGCTTCTTCAGTTTCCTAATTGTTAATTATTATTAAAATTTAGTATATACAGGCATAGCCAATTGCTAAAGTGGCCAATCAGACTATCCTTAGCTGAAAGTCATCGACAACTCATATTCCACACACACACAGCACTTTGAGTTGCCTTGTGCTGAAAAATGCTATATAAATAAATGTACCTACCTACCTACCTACCTACACACACACACACACACACACACACACACACACACACACACACACACACACACACACACACACATGTACACACACACATTGTTCTGGCTTGTCTTGAAATGTGATCTAGCTTCTCTTTCAGTGTAAATGTGTGTAAATGGCCAATATAAACTTTATTCATCCAAGTGCTGTAAATAATCTATTTACAGCACCCTTTCTGTTTAATAATACATATATCCTATTCTTCTTCATCATCGTTCTTCATCAATGTCAATTTTATTTATTTACCTCGATTAAAAACAGCAAGATTGACAAAAGTGCTATACAAACCAGTTAAAACAAACAGGAAAAAACATCGATGAATTAAATTCAGGCCTATAATTTATGTTTAAGTTGTCTTGTAACACTCTTTACATTGTTGATATGTTCTATTCTTCATACTTCTGAAGATGCACAATAAAAATATTTGATCACAAAAGAAAGGAAAATAAAATAAAACATCACACACAAAAACCAACAAGTACCATAAAATAGGCAAAAACCAAACTAAAACAAGAAAACACCACAACGTAAAAGATTTGATGGAACTTCATCTTGATTTGAATTAAAAGCCAACGTAAAAAAGTAAGTTTTCAGATGAGCTTTAAAAGACTAAAGTTGTTAAGGGGCAGGTTATTCCAGACCCCGGGGACTGCCACTACAAAAGCTCGATCTCCCCTGGTTTTCATTCAGGGTCAAACAATTCTGTATTAACCACTCTTTGACATCTTTTGACAGTTAAACAAAGGCTGTAGTAAGGCAGAGACATCCAGTTTAAAAGGGAAAAAATGGATGTTAGTATAGGAAAGAAAATGTTATATTTTCTGAATATTGATCCCAAAGGCAGAATATATAAAGAAAACAGAATAGCACCCAAAATGAACCCTTGAGGTACACAACATAAAATAGGTGTATTACATAAGGAGTATTTCCTCACAGATACAGAAAAAGACCTATCTGAGGAATAAGATTTAAACCATGATAGAACTCAGTCTTTAAGAGCATCAACATATTCAACTCTTAATAAAATATTACTGTGATTGACTGTACCACAGGCAACAGTTAAATCTAAAATAACTAAAACAACAAAGCAACCTAAGTCAACAGTTAAAAAAAAAGATCATTAACCCTCCCGTGGCTTTTGGGTCAAATTGACCCAAAGGAATAAGGGCTTGTCTACCTGTCTTTGTCTCTCTCTCTCTTTTTAGGGCTTTAGGACAGCTTAAAATTCTTAAAAATGCTGTCTCAGTGCTATGATGGGATTTCTGCACAAACACCATGAACATCTAAAACGGTAAGAAGTCGGTTAAGAACAGTCTTTTCTAAAATTTTGAACATGAAAGGTAATTTAGATATTGCTCTATAGTTAGAAAGAACATAATAATCAAGATAATTTGGCTGCACAACAGCCTGTTTGAAAGGAGCTGGCACACAGCCCGAAGACAAAGAAGTGTTTAATAAGGGTAAAATACTAGGACAGAGGTGTGAAGAGTTTCCTTAAAAAGATTAGAGAGGAGGATATCTTGTGGGAAATTAGAAGGCCTTAAAAAAACTACTTATTTTAAAACCAAAAAGGACACAAGCTGATGAAAAACAACAGAGCATTCAGGAGATACTGATCTAAAACAGGCTGTGAATGAGGAGACCTGAAGATTTCAGGAAAGCCATGATGCATACCAAAATGTGTCTTTACATATTACCATGAGAGCAGTTGGCGGTGTAGGCAGTCTGGTTTGTCCACAAGTAGTGAAGGAAGGCTCCCTGGCTGTTTACTCATATTAGAACTGTCTGATGACTCAAAATCATTTGGTGATCATAACCAAGTTGGGGCAGCCATTAGGACAATATAAAACTAGTATAATAATAACAGCAAATAGCAAACTGAGGGCCCAAGAGAGACAGCCCACCATGCACATTGGCGCCATCTCTGCCAAGTCACCACCACAGACAGGCCGGAACTTCGTAACCTAAATGGTTGCTCTTCCCCTCTTATTTATCTATTTATTATTTTTATATTTATTTGTTTTTTATTCATTTATTTATTTTATTCTTATTTATCTATTTATCTTACTTATCTATTTATGCTTCTAGAATTGTACTGCTTAAGGTGGCTGCATGTTGGAGTAACTCTGTTACACTCATTTTGAGATATTGTGTTTGAAAACTTTAATTTCTCTTTTTCCAAATGCAAACCCCCTTTTTTGGATGATCCTTTCCTCTGGAATTAGATGCTGTGCAGGTGGAAAGATTTTTTTTTTACCAAAACTTTTTTATGTTTGGACATTTGTTATGATGTGTAATCATAACAACAAGGTGGTTTTTATAACTGGGAGCAGCTGATTAACATCTTTCACTCTTCAGTGTTAAATGTGAAGAACCACTGAAGTCCAGTTATTGCCAGAACCAAGCATACCACCTGTAAATCCACTGAAGGTAAAGCTCCCAGGAAGCAGCTCTCCACCAAAGCTGCCCGCAAGAATGCCCCGGCCACTGACAGAGTGAAGCAGCCTCACCGCTACAGTGAGGCTGCTTCACTGTACCTGGCAGGGTACAGGGAGAGCCACTGTACCCTGCCCGGCTCTACCATGGCTCACAGGACCATGCTCATCCGGAAGGGATGTCATGGCTCTGCAGGAGGCCAGTGCGGCTTACCTGGTGAGGCTCTTCAAGGACACATCGGGACAGACTGCTACAAGAGATCCTTCCTGCCCACAGCCATCAGCATCTATAACAACTCTTTAACAGAACCAGGGTTATGAGCTACAACAATGTTTAATTTCCATTTTGGATTAAAAAAGTATTTTTGAACTTAATTTAATTTATTTTGTTTGTCGTATCCTTCCCCAGTTACTCTTTTTGCACCCTCCTGCACATGTTCTTTCTCCACACCTTCCTTTTATTCATACTTGGTTTTATTAATAGATCAGTAATGATGAATGTCTTACACTCTGACTCAAACACCAAGTGGCTTTTCCCCACTTCTGTGTAAATCTGAGAGTGTGTGGTTTCTTCTCAGTCATAAAATTGGTGTATCCATAAACATAACTGACTGCCTTTGACCCATCCTCACATGAGTGAATACGGGTGAGCTGCAGGGCAAAACAACACAAGGCTAGTGTGCAACACCAACAAGACAAGGCACTAAAAGGTAAAACACTAATTTTCCAGTAAATTTGGAGTTTTTATAATGGATTATGTACAACAGAGTCATCACTTAACTTGAAAAAGCTTTGTAATAAGCAAAGCTTTAATAAAGAGGGGTAATGTGGAGAAGCTAGTCAATGAAAATGAATGTCTGAAGAAAAACAAAAAACAAAGCTTTTTTGAGCAAATAAAAAGGTTTTCAGTTCCTTAAGCAAATATAGATACTGTCTTCTAAAAATAATTAAAAAGATAATACACAATAATATGTTGATGTTTGACAAACAGAAACCAGTGATTTGCGGACACTTTTTATTTTTATATTTTTTGCAAGAGAACATACTAGTTGTTTGTTAAATAAAGTTATGAATCATCTTGAAGAATAAAACAGCTGTTTTCTCAAATTAACTGTCTGCTTAGTATAAGATTTTTGTACTACATGGTCATAATGAAATTAGTTTTAAAAAAGGTAAGGCTTTCACCCTCCAGGCTGAAGACAAGAAAGACTGAACAGTTTGTTAACACTTAATGCTGAACAAGAACCCCTCAGAGAGCACAAACCTCCACCAAGGCTATAGGGTCATTGAAAAATTGTAGGATCTGGATCACCACCAAAATTTAATTTCTTTTTTTGTTCCAACCACAATGTTTTCTTAAAATTTCATCAAAATCTGTTCATTACTTTTTAAGTAATCTTGCTAACAAACAGAAAATTACATGACAGATTGATAGACAAACCAACCAAAACTACCAAAAACATACCCTCATTGGCAGAGATAACAATATGAAGAGGATTTGTAGTGATTGTAATTTCAGACAATATTTAATTTATAATTTTAATAGCACTTTCAGATTTTTATTAATGAAAAGTGCATTATAAATTAAATTGATTATTATTATTATTATTAATTTTTATTACAACTAGAAACAGTCATAATTCAAAATGTATAAGTGTAGATTACACAATCCTTAAATAAAAAAAAGACTTTAGGAGCCAAATAAAACAAAAGGACTAAATTTCAAAGACAATACAAGAAGAAATGAAGAGCAGCCAGTGTGTCGTGGAGCCATGGGAGTGCTGTCATGACAACACATTGGGAAATCTGCTCTTCTGCTCTAAAGTGGAACTTGCAGTGCCTCTGAAAATAGTATAAAAGAGACAAGAAGAAGGAGGCAGAGAGAGAAGAAAAGTTTGAAAAGATGGGAGGAAAAGCACAGCCATCTCAATGAAAATGTTCAAACTTCAACATAAGCCTCAAGAAGCTTTGTCACCTATGCTTTAGACAACATGTTAGAGTTCAGAGAGCAGGACTGAAATACCTTCCTCTAAAAGGTTGGTTCAGATAAAAAATTTGTGATTAAATAAAATTCATTAAGAATGTACCAGTGAAAAATTACAAATGCATGAACTACTTGTGTGGTGGGAAGGGTTTTTATGAGATAACGCCTGACTATGTTATCTCTGAATTCCAAGTTATGACTATGTTCTGTCTGATTTCCACAGCCTATGAGGTTTTCACCAAATGACCAACCCTGTTTCTCTTCACGGGAACCACATTGACCTTACTTCCCTTCACACCTCCTCACCTTCCAACATTCCAATATCTTAGATACAAGCTCCTGTGTGGACTCTGGAGGTAGAGCTTTGATTCGGAGCTTCCCGTTCAGACCTGGGACTCTGATGTTAATTCTTAATTGTCTTTAAGGCTCTCTGTATGTCTTGCACCATACATAAATTAACCTGTTTGAGTGTTTTCATCTAACAGTGCCTGGAAATTGATTTTTTCCCACAACACTTGTCAAAAGCTGTTATCTGCAAATGTTTCCAACAAGCTAGCTGTTAGCTTGTCAATCCGGTCAAAAATTATTTCTATTTTTCTAAACTAGGGTTGTTCAAAGAGCTCGGTGTTTATAACAAGTAAGTTATTAATTGTTCATAAAGTGTCCACAGAATCTCACGTCAAAAGACCTAAACCATTACTTTAAATAAAAACGTAAAGTCACGAGAAAGTTAGCTTAGCAATATAAATGAAAACATCACTTTCTTGAAACAAATTACAGCAGCAGCTCCAAAGCTCATTCACTGCCATACCTTAATCCTGACAAAAAAAGAGAAAATGCAAAAAGTGCAAAAAGGAACAAGGTGATATAACATATTTATATTTTAAACAAATATAAATATATTTCTCTGAAACATGTTATAGATGGCAGGCCACAGCCTCTGGGTTTAAAACTCCCCAAAACTGAGCTATAAACAGGACAAAATCTGAATTAATGTTGAGGGACTAACTTTTCTCATAACAAAACAAAGTTTAAAATCATCTTTCTAGACTAGTTATTAAAAATATTTAATATACAAAACATAGTACAATGTGCCCTACATAAAGCCTAAGTTTGCCTCACATTATTAGAAAGGCTTGTGATGCTTGAGCTACCACCTCTCTCTGTGATGCCTGTTCCTGTTAAACCCACAAGAGGCTGAGAGATGAAGCATAATATGACATGAAGAGAATATGAATAATTTTAGATATCTAGGGAAAGTAAATTAAAAATTTAATTAACCTTTATCATAATTATGATCATGATTTCTGGTTATGTTACGCCAGCAGATAAGGCCTTGCTGGCCCTGACGGCCCACCACTGTTCATTTCCTCCACTGAATGTTTTGATCACTGAGAGGGTAATTACAGTTGTAATAAGATAAGACTTTATTCCCCTGATCCAAAGCTGATTGGATCCTGTTTGTAAAGACGTGCAGAGAGGTTGTAACAAACCCTCACCTCCAACTCCCACTAGTCTGGTTAAAGCGCCCAAGCATTTCAGAAGAGAGGGGAAAATCAGTTAGTTCTGTTAGCTCTTCTCAACTAAATGCAGTGACAAGCTGTTCAACTCTTCATCCCTTCAGATGGTTGAGCTATGATCAGCTAATAATTCAATGGCTTCTTCTATTCAATCAGGTAGACTTCACTATAAGCTCAAGTGCAGACTTGCACAGACCTTGGTCACTGTCCTCACCAGGATTAGTCCGTCTTAATCTGCAATGCAACCTTTCACCCCTCCCATGCTGCTCCACAGAATAAACTACATAATCACAGCTAATTAGCTTTGAACAATAACTACTGGAAATGACAAATGCTGATCGTATGTAATGACAGTTTGATTATATATATTGCAGGAGATATGAAGTTTAATTTATTTAATTGTGAAAACTAGCTGGTAATGCATAATTTCATAACTAAAATATGTGACACACTGTTATGTAATATATAAGTATGTTAATATATATATACTACATATATAAGACCATCTATATTTTATTATGAGCTTAGCAGTTTCTTGAAAGAATGCATTTTATCCATTCGCTACCTATATGGTCCATGCAAGGTTTAGATTATTCATCTTAGTTTATTACAGTATTACTTGTTGCTGTATTTTATCTTGATAAATTCTCATTCAAAGTAATTACTAAATAGTCATTCCACAAAAATATTCCCTAAAATGTTAGTGTTAGTCTTATTTTTGCTGTCTTACGTCATTGTTTTATTGTTATTTGTTTTGGAGTACTCAAAAATATATGGCGGCCTGATGATAAATTACAAAGTTCTTATCATAATAAACATATTACACCTGATTTGAACATATTTTAAGACCTGGAAGGCAGTCTTTATGAACAATTTATTCTCATTCTTTCAACTTTTTAAAGGCCTATCTGCTGCTGTCAGTTTGACCTGAACTGCTGTGATTTGTTTAACTGTTTCATATTTATGACAAAACTTTGTCTGATGTTTGATGTTTTATAGATTGTCTGCACTTCATTTAACATTTAAATAGGGGACACCCTAAGTGTTTGATGTGTTTAGACAATCTTTATTGTTAATAATAACCGTTGTTTTGCTTTAACCATGGTTAGGCTTTATTTAAGGGCTGTTGCTTAGCAAAAAGGCTTAAGGACAAAACAAAAACCACAATGATAAATGGGAAGGTCTGGATTCAGACGCACTAATTATTTTGAGTATCTACAGCAGGGGTGGGCAACCCTGGTCCTCGAGGGCCACTATCCTGCATGTTTTACTTGTTTCTCTGCTCCAACACACCTGATTTGAATCATTGGGTGATTAACAGGCTACTGCTGAACATGAAGAGGTGATTTAACCACTGAATCAGGTGTGTTGGAGCAGGGAAACAAGGAAAACATGCAAGAACTGAAAAATAGAGATGCTGTACTGTACTGTGCTTTTTGTGGCACAGGCTGCATGTTGGATCACTACATGTAACAACAAAACAAAGCATATCTGATGTTGAATTTAATATTATCATTTTACTGGTTAACAAGGATAATATTTTCTCTAAGCACAAAACATGCTTATCATATCCAGTCTTTTAGCTTAACTAACCATTTTTGGTTAAACCTGCTCGTTCGATGTTCATTTCTGTGACAACGTCCTAACTCCAGGTAGCTAAAGGCCTTAGGTCTCATTAGAGTCGCGCCAGGCTCCGTGCCTGGCACGCGGACCTGAGCGCACGCTGGAGGCGTTTATACTTGGTTTATTCTCCGAAAAGATAGGGGTCAGTAGGCTACATAATCAGTGGAAATATGGTAAAAAAAAGACAGCAGATAGTTGTCACATCAAATATGGCTGCACTAATTCGGAGGAAGAACTGTTGTGTCTAAAGAATTCAGTTTGCCTTTCATTGATTTATTTGCTTTAGTTGTGATTTGTCCATCATAGGACTAATATTTCTATAAACACTCCTTTTTATCGGCTGCAGTAATCTCCTTCCATAAGTTTTGACCTGTTTGATTATCTTTGTGATCTCTCATAGAGGGATCATATAAATGCTGATACAGGCGAACCAGCTCCACTAGAGCACCAAAATCGTCCATTTTAAATGGAGTGTGGCGTGCGCCGCCACGCGACGTGACACCACACGGGACCTTCGCGAAGGGCAGGGACAGTGTTATTGCGTCACTGTTGGCACGCATACCCTCACGCAGTGAGGTAGATAAAGGTAGCGGTTTTGGGGGTGTGGGTGGAAAAAAAGGGTGTACAAAAAATTACGTATTTATAATAAACAAGCAGAGCTTAGCCTGACGGCAGTGTCAGCAAAGCCTGGCAACCCACCAGGCTTATAATACACTGGGAGAAACCCTGAACTCTCTTGATGAACTTGAGGATAAAACTACAGATTTATCAACATACGTTTTGCAAGGTCAGGTGAAAATGAAAGATATCATTTATTCACCGCCAAACAGATCTCATTAAAAATGACTTCTGTCATATCCTCTGCAATGCACGGAATGATGAATTTCAGGACTATGAAGCACAGGTCGGCTTTGACCATCAAAGATGGTAGAAAGGAACACTCTCAGATATACTACCGCCACTTATTTTACATGTTTTTTGGGTCACGAAATGAACCAGGGATGGAAGTAATGAATACTTTATAGAATTATTCATCCACAACCTCCACCCCTCTGAACCAAACACCAACTTGGTCTACTCATTGATTTAGATATGAGCAGGGACGGCTGGCATAAGGGGGCCAGTAGGGCTAAGCCCTCCCTGGTGATTACAATAAAAATGTTAAAATAAACACAAATTAAAAATATTGTATCACATTTTGTCAAATTTACAACAAAACTGCTGCCAAACAGTCTTGAGAAAATCCCATAATTTTTCTAAAG
Source organism: Kryptolebias marmoratus (assembly GCF_001649575.2). Lineage (NCBI taxonomy): Eukaryota > Metazoa > Chordata > Actinopteri > Cyprinodontiformes > Rivulidae > Kryptolebias > Kryptolebias marmoratus. The sequence goes on from NC_051436.1 coordinate 24,208,565, forward strand.
GTCTTTAGACAGCCCCATTTGTTTAATAAACAAGGTGGATTATTTAATTTCTCACTCGTTTTCCTTAATGTCTTTGAGGGAAAAACTGGAAGTGAAGAGGTTGGAGCCTGACCTGGTTTCAGTGAAAGGACTGGCTGACAGCAAGTGTTGCTAACAAATCTTTAACAAGGTGGTTATTAACCCTTTTACATCCCAGAAAGTTATTGGAGTGAGATTCTCTTCAAATAAGGGAAGCTTCATTAAAAAAAATGCACTTTCCAATATTCCATGTTTTAGATTTTATTTTAACAGTGTGATTAGTCATTGTGTCAAGGAGTGTGGTGCAGTGTTATTCAAAGCTGATTGACTGGGAAAAAAAATTTATCTGAAATAGTTATAGTTGAAACTTTTAATGCAGGGGAACTAAGTATTGGACAACTGACAGAGGCTCTGTGTAAGCTTGGTTTTTGGTGGTGGTTTGTTTTAAGGTTGTCTTTGTGCTGAAGTAGGACAATGTCAATTTATAGCAGGTTTTCTCTATTTCAGATTTGATGTTTCTCTTGTTGAAATCTAAACTGTAGCATTTTATTTTTTATCCGTTAGCCCACCCTACAATTATCACTACCAGTAGCCACTGGATATGAGTATACACCAGTTAAGAGAAATTGGCTTTTCAAAGATTTATTTATACAAAAAACAAACAGTCCTTAGAAGACAACAATGTTTTGATTCCACATGCAAACACATTCCTTGGAACTTGAGGGAGCTACCATGAGCACATATCAGTGTCAAAGCACCTATGATGTGTCCTAATACAGGCTATTTAAAGGCCCAGAGATCAAATCAAAGACAAAAGAGTGTTGGGTTCTGCTGTGTTCGTGTATGTGTGAGACTTCCTGTTCCTATCAGGATCTTTGCTGCTGAGTGTGGAGCCGGCTGCTGCCAGCTGCAGAGAATTACTCATCAGCTGGCTGCTGGATTTAAAGAGCTGTTGGAGAAGCCTTCAATGCCTGATGATTAACCAATGCTGGTAGTCACTAGCCTGCTGAGCGCTATGATCTTTTCAAGTTGTTTCCCACAAGTAATTTTACTTGTCTCCTCTCTGTCTCCAGATTCAATCTCTGTGACACTTGCCTGCCTGCTCCTCCACTAAAGGAACCACAAGCAGCCTCTGGATCTGAACTCCTAAGTCAGGAGCCTGATGAAATCGGAATCATCTGTGATTTCTTCAGCAGAATTCCAGCTTCCCCTCCAGCGTTCTCAGTCCTCCATCAAACCGTAAGAGAACCTTCTCAGTTTCACTGTTTAAAGAATTCTCAGATTTAAGAGTGCTGTCATTAACTCGGTCTCCTCTCCAGGCTCGCAGAACCCCAATCTCCTCCCAGACATTTTCGGTGCTGCATTGTAAATAAACCATTGTATTTTCATTCTGGTGTCTGCTTTATGATTCTGCATGTGGGTTAAAAGACCTCCACAAAATGACAAAGGGATCACAAGACAAACCACAAAACTTTGTCAGAGTACTTCAGAAAGGTAAGTGGTCATCCAACTGTTACAAACGATATGTAACTCATGAGAATCCTAGAGCCAAAAAGTACCAATCTTTTTGCTCATTGTGAAAAACCTTCTAAATGCAGACAGATGGAAAAACAATTTGAAAGTCACACATGAATGAAGATGGTGTTATAAAACAACTTTTAAAAGGAGGAGGGAGATGGGAACACATAAGCCCATTCATTTTCTTTACCCGCTTGTTCCTGTTCAAGGTTGTGGGGAGGTGGTGTTTATCTCCAGTGGTCACTGGGAGAGAGTTGGTGTACACCCAATAGGATGCCAGTCAGGCCACTTAGAGGCTGTTCAGATTTGTTGCTATATTCTGTCTTTTGCAATCAAATGGTGCCACATACAAATCTGAACTGCCTAAAATGTTTTTACTCAAACCCCCTTCAGAGGTGGTCTGGGCCCCTTTTATCCACATAAGCTTGATAGTCTAAACACAATCCGTCCGCCTAAGGTGTCCAACCTTCCACTAAACTGACAAGGCTACACAAAAGAATCAGAGTAGTCGGCTTGGGGTAAAACACAAAGTCTGCACAGCTGCTGGCTGATTAAAGATGATCATCTAAGGCTTTTTTTTCGCTGAAGGTTTTAATGAACTGTTTATCAAAATTCTTCTCAATATAAATGTTTATTTCTCAATTTTAATAAAATTAGATTATATGCAAGACATTGAAAAGGTGAGTTATGTTGCATTGTAATCACCTAATTAAATATAGCACTGTTAAATACACAGTGAAGCTGTGTAAAGAATGGCTGATTGCTTTTAACAGGTTAAAATCTTACTCTTTGCTCTGACAATGAGCTCTGTGCTGTCACTAATCATTGTATATAGGCCTTTTTGTCTCTTATATTGTCTGTTTAAAAATGCAACCTAAATGGCTTTTAACCATTTTAATGCTAAAATAATATAATTATTTTTGAATGCATTATTTTTTTACAGAAACAACAGCAGACCTGCTGATGCTCTCTCTGTTGCTCAGTGACAGCACTCTGCTTTACCTGGCTGTGTGTGTGGGTAATTTACATCTGATCCTTTTCTCAGCCTTTTTAACTGCTGAGATTTTGAAGCACAATATATCAACAAGTAAACATCACTGAATATTATGTATTTGGTATATTGTAGCTTTGACATGCTTTCTAGATCTGTTGAATTATGGGTAATAAATCAATTATTTACATGATTGAAATTATAGAAAAACATGATAATTTGAAGTTAGATAATTGACTAAAATGTACAAAACAGTTAATGTTTAACATTTAAAAGAAAGATGGATCAAATAAAATATTTCTGATACAGACAATGACTAATCATATTACCTCTACCTACTCTTTTATTGTACCCTTTTTAATTGTCTGCTAATATAGTTAGTAAACAGGTCAGCTGTAAACTGAATACAGTGAGTACTGTGTTTCAGAAGAGCATTCACTTTCTGCATGTTGGGAAAATTCCCTTGCACCCCTCACTCAACCCAGTCCTTTACAATTAAATGTGCCAGCCTCAGCACAATCACAACAAGTCATCCAGTTCAGCCATGTAACCTGATACTGTCACACATAAAGTACAGCAAAAACTAGGTCTATTGGTGCAGGAATAGTGGAAAGATAGGCCTCACCACTGGGATGAAGGCAGGGAGGGTCAGCTCAGATTAAAGCTGTGAGGTGATGCATCCTAGTGATCCAGCTTTTCCGCTGCCAGTAGACATGGAATGCTGTGTTAAAGGAAACAAAACCAAGTTTGCTTGTTTGTTAGTAAAGATTAGTATAACTTTTTGGTCAAGCTAAATGTAGCAAACTATACAAATAGTCATAGTATCAGAAATAAGATACAGACAGGCCAGATTACATCTAAAATCTAAAAAAAAATAAATAAGAAAAGGGACATTTATCTTGAATCTCATTTCCCTAATGGTACTCCTACCCTTTCTCCTATGGTTACGCATACCCATACTGTGTTTACTGTGATTTAACCACTTTTAAATAAGGGGCTAAGGGAACACTCAAAATCTAGCAGTGTGGGTGTCCCTGGAAAATTGGACTTATTATACCTCCAGACAGACATGGCACTCCATCACAATGATTTAAAATCACTTAAAAAGCCATATTTGTTACTGATTTTAATATTCTTTTTAAACATCATATTTACAGGTATGATTTCAAGCAGAGTGTGTGTCATGATTTGAGCCAGCACATTAGTACACTAAAACCCACTAACCAACTACAACTTCCCTGACAAATTACTTAAGCAAACACTAACTCCTGCTGCAAAGAGTTAGGGTTAGATATTACTGAGGTCAAATGAAGAGAATAAATTAAACTTGAGGGAAATTTGATTTGTCTGATAAGCATGCATGTGTAAGGATCCAGAGAAAACTTTTAATCAACAATGTTACATTTTTCTGCTTTGGTTTTTCATCATAAAGCAGATTTTCTGATGAACATGAACCTCCAGTATGGCATTGTTAGCTTACAAGCTAAGTGTTTTTTTATTTTAGTAAAGTTATATTTTTCTCTAAATTTAAATTAGATTTATTTGGTCTGCGATTATAGTACAAAAAACAAAGGTAACCATAATGACTTCATTACTTGGTAGCTGAATCACTATTTATTGCCCATAAGCATGACAGGCAAGTGATCATGTAATTTCCAGAACAATGTATTACTCAGAGAGTACATATTGAGTCTATCGTTCCCTAGCAACCCCAAGCTGAGCCCAGCCCCTCACCTAACAACCCAAGTGGAGCTCCACCCACTTCGTTACAAGACGATCATCACGTTAGTTCTGCTGGTTTTACCGCTGAACAATTTCTGCTGGAAAAGGAAAATGTTCTGTTGTCGACTGCAATATAGAATGTGTGTATGTTCTCCCAGTAAGGGAGCACAGAGCTGCGTGGATTCATTTTATTTTTGATGGCAATGTTCCTGCAATATTACCAAAGAAAGTTGTAGTTTGAACAGCTCAGCAGTCCCAGAAACACGTCTCTGTTAAATTCACAGCAGGTTTGTCTAAAACTAACATTAGAACTATGTTAATAAAAGAGAAGAAAAGTTAGAAAAAATAAAATAAAACTGATCTTTACCAGGCGGCTGTCCAGATACTTTTCGGGTTTGGGCCTGCTGATTGCCGGTGTCCCGGTTCCTACCAGTTGGGTTCGAACCGCTAATAAGACCTCCACAGATGTAACGCCGTTTAGACTCAGTAAAAACAGTCAGACACACAAAGCCTTGCAGGTTAACTCGGTCCCCATCCACCGTTACTTCTGGGACGGCTATGGGCCAGAAGGAGGCGGTGGGGGAGAGAAAAACGGGTATTGAGGTTGCCCCATGAAGCCCATGAGTGGGGGCTGTGGCAGGGCAAACTGCTGAGCCATCAGAGGCTACGAACCCCCTGATGGAGGAGGAGGAGGACCCTGCTGCTGCTGGCCAGGCTGATCTTGGCCCTATTTTATTCTTAATTGTTTTATTTTTGTGAATTAATAATGATATAAATGTGAGTCAGATCCACAGCGTTTAATCTTTCAGTGAGTTTTTATGTTTTGAGGGAAGACACTGAGTGTGTGGGGGGGGAGGGGGCCTGGCCAACAACAGCTTATTTGCATAATAGTGACGTAGCCCTAAAACTGCTCATTCTGAAACGAGCTCAAAACAGATGGAACTGATCAGATAAAATCTCAATATCTGAGAATGATGTTGTGTATTAAATGTAATGAACATGTTTTGTATAGCCTACAGATCTAAAACTCTAGAATGGGAGAAAAAACACTGCATAACACTTTCAGATTGAGAGTGTTTCTGGTTTGCATCATTATATATTTTTATTCATACAACATGTCAATATTTACTGAATGAAAACTACTGGAGAATCGAAACAAAGAATCTAAACCTTAACCTCAAACAAATATATTACTCCATTTTTGTCCAAATTTTGACAAAGACTATTATTAAAGTTATGCTAAATATTACGGATTTCATAAGAAACTGTAAATATGTAACACAAAGGGAAAGGAGACGTGTAATAAAGATGGATGGATTTACAAAAAGAAAAAAATAGAGTTTTAACTTTTGCTTTTTCCTTGAGAACTTTTCTTGAAAAATTTGCATCCTAGCTCAGGTTTCATATTTGATATGAACAGTTGAAAAAATAAAAAATAAATAGCTATCTCTCCATATAACCAGGAAAAATATTCATTTAATATAATAATAATAATAAAAAAGAGAAGAATTATTGTGTTAAATAACTTTGGTGGCTTTTTTGCCACCAAAATGTTAATGATACCTGCAGCCTGAGGTCAGGTCAGGTCATCTGTAAATGTAAGCCAACTAGAAATTATTTTCAACAAAACAAGAGTTGTGCATCTTCAAAGACCTTTAAGAAAAATCCAGAATGTTACCATTTATGCCCTCAGCAAATAATATGCTTTTGTCAACCAGCAAAACATCCTTCCTACTTTGTTTTTAGCTTCACTAAGGTTAAGTAATTGTGGGAGTGCAAATGTGTGCATATAGAGTTCAGCCTTTTGGCCCATCTTTTTTTGATGATTGGCTTATGTAAGAAATCAGTGCAAGCTTGTCTGAATACAGTCTCCTATGAATGCAACTCTGTACAGCACAATGGCTTCAGAAAGAGGCATAAAAGGAACATACTATCTAATCAGTCTACCCCAGCTGTAGAGAAAACTCACTAACTCACTGAAGTGGTATAATATAATATAATATAATATAATATAATATAATATAATATAATATAATATAATATAATATAATATGGTACTACATTGCATTAGCATAGTTTGGTACAATATAGAGATTAGTATGATGGTAGAGTAAGGTATGGTATAGTATAGTGTTTCTCAACGGGGGCACTGAGAGGATGACAGGGGGCGCTGGCAGCAATATTTTCAAAAAGGGCGGCGTTTGCTTGAAGGTAAAGTTTACACCAAAGATTCACAACAATATCAGTTTAAACTTTGAACTACTTGCAAAAATGTTGTGGCCTAAATCATTAAAACCGGTATGGAACTATAACTAACTTTCTCTCAGCTCCGTGCTGCCTTCAGGAGAATGGGACATCAGCGTATTGTTTATATAATTTCTCCCACATGGCAGTTACTTTGTAAAATCTGAGGAAAGAACACTCTCTTTAGTGGTATTACCCTTGGAATTATTTCTTTCTCGTACATGGGTTAATTTCTCTGAAGGATACACCGTGAGCGCATTTCCGGTTAAACATTTACAAGACCAATATTCCATTGTCGGACTTTCCCTGAAAGCGTCCAGCATCCAGACGCACATTAACATTTTTCTGGACAAGATGATTTGTTGACATGACTGCGGAACAGCGATGCCCAAAAAAGGTTGAGAAACACTGGTATTGTATAATATGGCATGGCATAGTATATTTGCTTAATAGAAAACAGTTAAAGTGAATCAGCTTACAACAAGACTCTGCATCTGTTTTCTGGTTATTTAAAAAGATGTGAGTAAGTGAAAGCCAGTTGCTTGTTCATGGGTTAGAACAACAAAACATCTCAAATTGCCTGCTACAAATCAAGAATACTGTGAGTTACAAAAGTATCCACACCCTTTATTGCTCTGTATTTTTATAGCAACAATTTATATATTTGCTGTTAATATACAAGTCAAAACTATAAATGCAAAACTTTTGTTTTTGCTATTTTTTATGAGACTTTTTCAATGTACACAAATGGCCTTTTTCTCTCAGATATTGTTCACAAGTTTGTATAAATGTGTGTTAGTGAGCGCGTTTCCTATGCCGAGATAATCCATCCACCTCACATGTGTGTCATTTCAAGATGCTGATTAGACAGCATGATTATTGCACTGGTGTGCCTTAGGCTGGCCACAATAGAAGGCCACTCAAAAATGTAAAAGTTATTACTAACACAGATTTACATACATTTGTTAATGATATTTGAGAGAAAAAGGCCTATTGTCTACAAAGAAAAAGTCTTAGATCTTTGAGTCCAGCTCATGAAAATGGGAGCAATACAAAATTGATGTTTATAGTTTTGTTCTGTATAACTTTCACATTCATCTGTATACTGATGATACTATTATCCACACTTCTAGCTCCTCTCTCAACTCTGCCCTGTCCACACGACAAAAAAGTTTTAATAAGACTAAACATGCTTATTCCCATTTTCATTTAGAGTTGAACACATTAAAAACAAAATCAGGATTTCCCCCAGTGTATTATAAGCCTGCCGGGCCGCCAGGCTTTACTGCCATCGCCGCCAGGCTAAGCTCTGCTTGTTTATTGTAGAATATGTCATTTTTTATACACGTTTTTTTTTCCACCCACACCCCCAACACGTTGATAAATGCGCGAGGGTGCACGCGACAACAGTGATGCATTCGCACTGTCCCCGCCCCTGCGCGAAGGCCCCGCACGTGTCATGTTGCGTGGTCGTGCACTTCCCAACTTTTGTTCAGTTATCATCTGCCAATGCCTGGTACCATTTACAACTGACTGTAAGGCTCACCTCTTTTATCTTTTAAAAGTTCTGTGAGAGCATCGCTTTGCAATCGCTGCACTAATCTCATGTTCCCTTTTTGTTGTTACATTCCTACTCATGTATCTGTTTTAGCTATCCTACCGTTAGTCACACCTTCAATCTGTATAATTTGATGTTTGGTTGTCTGTTGTGTATATGTAATTCTTCTGCTGTCTTACCCTGTTGTTTTTGCTGCCTCTTGGCCATGTCATCATTGTAAATGAGAATTTGTTCTCAACTGACTAACCTGGTTAAATCAAGGCAAATTATTTTTTCTAATTTGTTGCCCTGCAACCTGAAATGTAATTGGGGTTTTAATTTGATTATAAGTAATATTTCTAAAAAAATAAAAGGGAAAAAAACCTTTAAATTGATGAAGTTAAATGGTCTACCACCAAGCAAGACACAGCATGAAGAATAAGGAACACTCCACACAGATCAAAGACAAAGCTGTGAAGAAATACAGATCAGTGTTGGATTATAAAAAATATCCCAAGCCCTGAACATCTCACAAAGCACCAAAGTAGACCACCATTCCACAGGGCATATGGGAGACTCCTCAAACATGTGGAAGATTGTGATGTGGTTGGAGGACAGTGACCTTTTGGGCCAATATGAATGACACCATGTTTGGTTCAAACCTACTGTCTCTCATCATGCTGAGAACACCATCTCTACAGCTTGATTTTTCAATGTTTTTGTTTAGAATTTTTGTGCTTCTAACACAAATTCTGCATAATTAAATTGTTGTTGTTTGGGGTGAATGTAACTCAAACTCATCAGGGTTTTCATAAAAATTGTGTTGTTGTTTACTTAAATTCAGTGATCAGTAATTTAGAATATCTCAGCGCAGCTTATTTGCACATGATCTTATCCCCAACTTTTGCTTTAATGCTCTCCATCATTTGATTTCCACTCCAAAATTTGTCTACTTGATTTCAGAGATAAGAACTTGACATTTTTTCTTTGGACCTGGCGTCTCTGATTCCTTTGTTCTGCTCCCGACTCTGTTTACGTTTGGGGATTATTTTACCAACCTAATAACGGTCACATGTTGCAACTATCCAAAGTGTACTAGTGAATGTTTGAATGTAAACAAATGACCTGTAATTGTTGGCAAGAAAACCTAAGTTGTCTGATTTTATTGATTTAATCCAAATTTTACGGTAGACTTTTGGTAGTGAATTATACATATTTAGTGTTTTTTTGTTTAGTTTTTTTAAATCATAGATGATACGCATATACAAAATTTCAAATGAAAAACATTGACAAATCACATATTTTGACAGCTATTATGGCTTTAAGGAAAAAAAGATGGCACAAAATTGAGAGAACCTGTTTGGATCTTCCAGAGATTTGAGCCTGGGGTGAAGGTTTCAACAGGACAATAACCCTAAACCCACTCCAGAAGCAACACTCCAGGGTTTTAATAGAAACAGTTAAATATCCTAGAAAAAGGTCCAGTCAGAACCCAGACTTCAATCTAACTGAAAAAGGGTATCTGCAGAAATTAGCCAATCGAAAGTTATGCTTTTTAAAATTTTTGATTCCATCAACTGTGAATGCAATATATATACACCCATATTTATATAAAAACCAAGAGCGTTGAGAGTTGATCACATCAGTCTAGTTCTGTTGCTCAGAGAACCGATTGTAAAATCTTGCTGCTGGTTTACAAAGCTCTAAATGGTCTGGGTTCAAAATACATCTCTGAGCATTTGCTGCATTATGAAACATGGAGACTTCTGAGGTTATCTGGATAAAATCTGCTCTCTTTCCCCAGAATCAAGACCAAACATGCAAAAACTGCATTCAGCTTTTCCCAAGCCCTGAACATCTCACAAAGCACCAAAGTAGACCACCAGTGGGTATATATATATATATATATATATATATATATATATGATTAATTTAATTCCTAGTTCTGATGGTAATGTGTTCTAAAATGCACACATTTTGTTTCTACAGTAACAAAACTGCAGTTTTTTAAGGTATTAAGTGGGAAACGTGGGCCTGTGATGGTGTTTAAGTTTTCCAGAATATTTCTCATATTTGTTATACTAAAAATTATGTGAGTTGATGAAAAAAATGAGTTCCAGTCAAATTAAATACTTTTACCTGAAATTAGAATCCATAGGTTGTATTTGTTAGATTGAATAATATATAAACTAAAAGCACGTGGAGAGTGCAAACCTCTGCCAAGGCCAAAGCATCCTTAAAAAAATTGTAGAATCTAGATTTTAATCCGGATCGCTAAAATCACTTGTTTCTTGTGACAACCCCAACATTTTCTGAAAAGTATATCAAAATCTGATATTATTTTTTAAATAATCTTGCGAATAGACAAGCAAACCAATGTTACCAAAAGCATTACTTCCTTGACAGAGGTAAATAAATATCTCCAAATAAACTTTATATTCTGATAAAATTTGAAAATTAAAACACCAACATTTGATCAGCATTTGAATGAGGAGGCAGACTGACTTTTACAATGACAATTTAGTTTTCTTTCACTCAACAGTCTGTTTAAAATCTTACAGCAGTGAGTTGGTAACTTTAGTTTGTCCCTAGGTGTGAATGTCAATGGTTGTCTGTCTTGTTTGTGGCCCTGTGATGGACTGAAGACCTGTCCAAGGTGTACCCCGTCTCTCACACAGTGACTGCTGGACGTTGGAACTAGCTCCAAGTGACCCAGAAAAGAGAAGTGGGTAAAAGAAAATGGAAGGATGGATGAATAGATAGATATTAAACTGTGAGGCTTTTAATTTAATGTAAGAGCTCTATGGGGAGAAAAAAATGATCTTGTCATCTATGAATCGTGCTAAAAAGACACCCTCCTGCTTAAAAAAAAGTAACAAAGTAACTTTTACTCAAAGAAAAAAATAATGATATACTTTTTACTTTTACCAGAATAGATTTTAACACAAGTAACTTTACTTGGACTTGAGCAAAATTTCAACAGAGTAACCATACTTTTACTTGAGTATCTTATTTTAGTACTCTTTCCATCCCTGGGTAAGACTAACTTCTGACGAGACAGCATACAGGCAGGAGGTAGAACAATTGGAGAAATGGTGTCGAGAAAACTTTTGCCTGAACATAACATAAACATAATAAATAATTGTGGACTTCAGAGGAGCTATGAAAACTTACCATCGACCCCTTTCTATTATAGGAGCTGAAGTACAAGTTGTCCCCTCCATTAAGTGCTTGGGGGTGCTAATTAATTGTATTAATTGGTCAAACTCGCTGCTGATTCTAGGTTTATATTATAGTTGGATGTGTATGTTTGGTGGAAATATTTGAGTAAGGGTGAATGAGTTGTCTAATATAATTTATGCCTAATTTTTACATACATATTTTTTATTGTGTTTCTATTGCTGACAACTAGGATCTAAGTAGCTACTGTTCATTCCACATGTATTTATTTGTAATGATAATAAAGCTCATTGAATCCCTGAAGAATTGACAAACGTTCCAGCAACTAGAAGTACCAAGCTCATGGAGAGACCTGAGGAGACTTGCTGCTGCAATACATACTGTATGCACACCACTTTTCAGTGTTATACTTTTTGGAATTATTTAAACAGGTCCCTGGCATTTAACTTCATTATTCTGAAGTATTTCTGTAGAGTTATTACTGATAATCAAATTCAAAATCCATTTAAATTCTACTGAGTAAGCCAATAGATCACCAAGTGGCTGTGGACTGTGAAAATCTTGTTTCAGCTCATTTTCTTTCATTTTTTTTTCCTTTTCTGCTCTGTAAAATAGTTAAAATGTAAGAAAATGATTGCAAGTCCAGTTTGACTAAAGTACTAAATAGTAAAGGTCAGAATAAAATAAAATAAAATTTTCTTTCAGACATAGAAGTTTTTTTTGTCCAATACATATCCTTTTTAATGTAAATCAAATAAAAAGGTAGGTGAATCTCACTTGATAATTTCTTATGCAGAAAACAAAAACAAACAGCAACACGAAGAGCCATAATAATAAAATTCTAAACAACTGTAATAGGATGTTTTATTTAAAGGTAAGAAATATGAGGCATTTAGAAGGCTTTTCCACAAAACTCAAACCATTAGAACATGGTGTCCATTGTAATGCAAGTGGCTTGGTATAAAATTGAAATATCTCCAGGAATCCATAAAGAAGTGGGTGTAGGGACATACTGTTCATCCTCTCTAAATTGAATTCCACAAATTTTTCCCCTTAACAAGACTGACAGAATAGATCTGTCAGAGGCCAATCCTGCACACCTTTCTTTATAAACTCCATTTGGTCTTTCCCCACACCCCTGGAAACCAAAAGCGTGTTTCCTGCCAAATAACCCTATAATAAATTATCCTAACTGGTGACATTTTGTTGCGGGCAAAAAATAGAGCCGAGGGTCACCGTTCCAGGAGGGGAAATGGTTTGAATCGTGTCAAATCAATAGCATGCATACATGTGAAAACACACACGTAAATATGCAGACTAAAAGACTAATTTGTGAACATCTCTCTGTGTCTCTGTGAGCGCGCACGCATTGTAATTTAGTGCAATGCAATAACAAAAACAAACGCATCCATTCTACCCCCACCCCCAAGCCCACGCACGTGCCCCTGCAGGAGCCGCGGGTCCACACCTTCAATGTGACGGCCCAAACCGATTGAAAATCCGCTCAGATTTACCTGGCTGCGGTATCCTCCTCCCTCGGTTATTCCGCTACTTTTCTGTTTTTCCTTCTCTCCTGCTCTGAACCTCATTTCAGATCATCCATGCTCATATTATTGTCAGGGCTGGCTGGGTGGATGGATAGACGGATGGAGGGAGGCAGGGATGGAGAAAGGTGGAGAAGAAAGAGAAGCAGAAGGGCGGAAGCCTTTGAAGTGAGGAAATGTAGGTCCCTGCTCCAAACCCAGCTGCACAGACTGGATTTATGTCGTTTCCAAGGCAGCGTCTGTCGACCTGCTGGGTATCAAGCTGCAGATTGTTACACAGACAAGACACATCCGGTGTTCGTTTCAAAATAAAAAAATCATGTTTGAGTGTAAATGCAGTTTTCAATTAATTCCCCGCTCTAAAGTTCTTGTCTTTTGCACTGATTTTTTCCTTTAACACTGTGAAGCTCTACTTAGAACCTTCTTAAGATCCAATAGTGCAAAATGCAAATTCTTGCAATTTTTTGACTGGTCTTAAGATTTTGATCAGGAGTGTATATATGACTGTCATTGCTGACTTTTAGGTAAAGACTATTAATCTATTTTATAAAACTTTGTGTCACCATCAGCTTTGCACTATGTGGTTATTTACATAAAATTAAAGGGTTATTTACAAGCACAAATAGCAACACCAGTACAACAGCTAGCAGTAGCATTTCTGGTGCAGCCAGGCCTCCATGGATATTGTAATAGTTTTGATGAAATAACTGCATAATTTAAAATTGATATCGATGTAAAGATTCCTGAAATAGCATTTGAATAACTGTTACAAAGTTATTTTACATTTTTTTAAGACAGTAGCAATCAGCAATGGTATTGACTACATTTGTCCTAGCCAATTAAACCTGTCAGACCCAAACTCTGTCTCTCTGAACTGAGGTTGTTCAAAAACCTATTTGCAGCAGATAAGATATTAAATATTCATAATCGTTTCACAGAACCTCATTTTAAAAGACATGAACTGTCCCTTGAAACAGGATTTTTTTTTTGTTTTTTTTTTATCCATATTGTTTATAACTACTAATTATTGTTTTCAGTTTGTAAGTGGAGTTTAAATCTTGATTTTGTTAAAAAGATGGATACATATTTCTGGGCTATCTTTGTTTTTTTAGGCATAGTGTGTGCTAAAATAGGAACCTTACTGGCAGTAAAATTGCATTAGTTACAATTAAACAATCCATTAAATTCCTGTCATGTGAGTTTAATTTGTTTATGCAGCTAAAATGTTTCCCTTTTTCCCTTTTTGTTGGTTTCATAAATCTTTAAAGATAATTCAGTCTTCTAAATTATGTTTATATTTGTGCTATTCTGTGTTTTAAATGTAGTATTTAAAACAAAGTCATTTATTATTATCACTGCTTTTATACATGAACGCATTCGACTAACATCATTGTCAGTGAACAGCTCATATTAAGAAATTTTCAGGACGTATGATGTATAAAAAGGCATTTTATTTATTCTTATGTTAGGATTGTTTTCCTGCTGCGTTATTCTTTTTTAAACGCACTTGTTTTGCCACGCCACTTTCTGATCAAGCTTACAGCCTTGACTAGTACAGGAAGTGTGCTAACTACCGTTAGCTTGGCGCAGCTGTCCGGCTCAAATAAATAGGAAAGCTGCAGCAGCAGTAAACCGACGGAAAAAGGCATGCGCGCCGAACCGCTCCGAATCTTGCCGATAATGGCCGAGTCTGACCTTCACTGGAGCGCCACGGAGGGGTAGAAGGAGCCGCTGAACACAAATTTCTCTATTTCTATTAACTAACTGACTGGAATCTTTTTTTTTACTGTTGTGGTCGCAACAGAATTTTACCGGTGTTGCGTCAAGATTTGTTCCGCCTCCAAATCTGTTTTCCCCACATCTCTGAGTCTGCTAGATTTTCAACATGCAGGGTGCTTCCCCTGCTAACGTGTACAAATTTTGGCACAGAAGAATAACAATTTGAGGATATACATCATGAATCATGATAATAATGGAGACCCTGCGGCACGAAAACATCCGCCAAATTGTGGAGCAGGCAGATAGCACAATCTTTCAGGCAGGAGGAGAGGTGGGGGCGTGTGCGTATACAAAAACAACAGCTGGTGTACAAATACAGCTGTCATTGAGATTCACTGCTATCTAGACCTAGGGCTTTTACTGCTCAAATGTTGACCATTTTATCTGGCCAAAGAAATCACTGCAGTGTTTGTAACTGTGTATCCACCTACGAGCCAATGCAAATTAGCTATGTGTAGTCTCCATGATGCCATTAGAAGACAATGGATCAAGTAACCGGGTGGCTTTTTCATTGTAGCTAGTGATTTCAACTATGCAATTCAGAAGACTGTCTCTCCAGACCTCCCAAAAATGTAGATATTAAAACAAGAAAGCGCAAAACCTTAGATCAGGTATACAAAAACATTACTGTAGCCTTTAAAGTACAGTTGGTCAGTTACTGATTCACCCGTGTTAATAATCTGAATCCTTGAACTGAATCAAGAGTCACAAGTCCGAGGTCTCAATCAACTCGAATCCCTCATGTCCTCTGGCAGACTGCTGCTAAGTCCGTAAGTTAGCAGACTCACAAAAAAAGACAAAAAGAAAATTAAAATTCCAACTATATTCCCGGAAATGTTGCAGACTCACATTAGTTGGGGGGCTGATTCAGGTAAAAAAGTCCCAAAAAGTTTTTATATTTGGTAAAACTAGATATAAAGACTTGTCTGGACTTTTTTAAATCTGGTAAAGCCAGATATAAAGAACAAATAGACTTCAGAGAAAACAACCCTTACTCCATGCAGCTGACTCAGGTGAGTCATACACATTTAGATATGTTTTACATATATTTACTATAACTTAATATTTTGGTTGACTAATTTAATTTGAACATTTTACATATTTATTCCATTTATTTGTTATATTGTCTTTAGCTTTTTTATTTATTGGTGTGTGGAATAGTAAAACAAACATCTTGGAATATTGCAAATCCACCACCATAGTTCTTTTTGGCAGTGGGGGTGGGGTATGCTGCTTGACCCAAGTGACCCAAGTGAACTGGATTACTAACCATAAAGTGAATCTAATTTACCAGTTTTACTATAAAGCCCGTCCCTCCCCCACCTTGGACACTCAGACCATATTTTGCTGTTCCTGACACCAGCTTACAGGCCCATCATCTGCACATAAAAACCAAAGTACAAGACAATGCAGCACTGGATTAAGTAGGCCACATTACCCTGGCAAGACTGTTTTTAGAACTCTGAGAATCCAGACTTTGAGCTTTACACTTCCTCCGTGCTGTCATATCAACTTCTGCATAGAAAATGTAACTACAATGAAACAGGTCAAACAATTCCCCAACCAAAACCATGGTTCAACAGCACTGTCAGGTCACTTCTTCAGGTCAGAGATGCAGCACTGAGATCAGGACACAAGGAGGCCTACAGGAGGGTAAGAGTGGATCTGAGAAAAGGCATCAAGGTTAGTAAAGCCAGATATAAAGAACAAATAGACTTCAGGGAAAACAACCCTTGCTTCATGTGGCATGGCATTAAAAATATGACAGCCCTGCACACTGCCCCCAGTCACCTGGAAAACCCCAACATGTTTGTCAAGATATTTGTGAAGATGCTGTTTGTTTGCTGGTGTAGATTCTCAGTCATCCAGGCCATGGTAAATTCAAAAAAGTTAAAAAACAAAAACAACTGGACTTCTATTCTGTAGTTGAAGACGTTTCGCTTCTCATCCGAGGAGCTTTCTCAATTTAGAAGTAGAGAGTGTGGAGTTGAGCTTTTAAAGCTGAGATGTGATGTAAGCTGGATTGCTTGCAAATAGTTCTCACTCTCCTAACAATGGAGGCTCGTTAGGGTC
>NC_051436.1:24225661-24231174 GCF_001649575.2 Kryptolebias marmoratus
ATTGTTAGGAGAGTGAGAACAATTTGCAAGCAATCCATCTTACATCACATCTCAGCTTTAAAAGCTCAACTCCACACTCTCTACTTCTGATTTGAGAAAGCTCCTAGGATGAGAAGCGAAACGTCTTCAGCTACAGAATAGAAGTCCAGTTGTTTTTGTTTTTTAACTTTTTTGAATGCTGTTTGTTGACTTTAGCTCAGCATTTAACTCCATCAGCTTCAGCTTCAGCTTAATGAACTGCAGACACAGCAGCTCAGAATCCCTCTTTGTTTGTGGATCAAGAACTTTTTCACAAACAGGCTTCAACATGTGAGAATTGGCACCACCACATTCAGCGCTATCTTCCGGAACACTGGTGTGTCTCTGGGCTATGTCCTCAACCTCATCCTGTTTATGCTATGCTTTCACAATTGTGTTGCCACCCACAGCTCAAACACACTCGTCAATTTTGCTGATGATATGGCCATTGTGGAACAGATCAGCAACAACAACAAGGCACCATATTGACAGGAGGTTCAGACACAGGGGTGCAGAGAGAACCATCTCAACCATAACACTGGGAAAACCAAAGAAATCACCTTTGTTGTTCTGCAATCCTGTGTGCATTGGAGTCTGCAACTTCTGCAAATCAGACAGGAGGTGGAGTGAATTACAGACTTCAAGTTCATTGGACTTCACATCTCAGAGGACCTGTGCTGGATGGTGAACACCACCCACATCATCAAAACACCCTTGCAGCATCTCTCCTTTCTGAGAACAATGAGAAGGAATAAAGTTCCCCTACCTCGACTGAAGAACATTTCCCGCTGCATCATAAAGGGTGTCCTGAGAGATGGATGCACAATGTGGTATGCCAGCTGCACCACAGCAGAGAGAAAGCAGCTACAGTGGGTCATTAAGATGGCTCAGCAGTTCATTGGCTCCCCACTGAAATGCCTGAATGAAATCTACTCGTTCCACCACCTCCAGCGGGCCACAATGATCTGCAATGATCCCATCCCATCAGGATACTCTCCATTCACAAGCCTCCCTCTGGCAGGCTCAGAACCATGTGAACCTGCACTAACAGACTCAAACACAGTTTCTTTCCCAGAGCTGTGAGGAATCTGCTTGAACAACTACAAATCAGTCCCCCTGCATCCATAGTAGCTGCCACAGAAAGTGCTAAAACAAAGTTTCATTGTAGCATACCATGATAATAAAGCTTGTTAATATTGAGGCAACAAGTCAGTTGTATGTATGTGACTAATATGATCTTCTATTGAACACAAGCTACATGATCTGTATTAGGGATTTTCAGCCATCAGGATGTTTCTTGCTAAAAAAAAAGTGGAGACATAAAGAAGTTCTTTATTTTTCATTCATTTTTCTGAAAATATCATTGCTGAAAAGAACATATATTAAAGATAAAATAAAACAAAACTGGTGGAGAAACACATCATGACATTCATATTATGAATGTCTAATTTAAATTGACAAAATATGAATAGGAGAACCACTAACCCCTATATAAAGAACTTTGCAGTATACCAAGCCAAGTGCTTATAAAGACATGGATAACTGTTTCAAAATGTTGCCTAGAAAGAACTGGCTTTATTTAAGCCAGCTGCCTCAACTGAAAAATGCTTGAATGAATGACACAAAATATTATGTGAGATACAACATCAGAGCGTGTAACCTTCGTCAGTTATTGGAACAATATGTAGACTTAGAAACCCCATAAAATAAACTGTTATACTTGTTTTAGACTCACACACTGGAAAAAGACTACACACCAGATTTGTTGTTAATTAACACCACAGTGTGTCATGCTGAGGAAAAATAAAATGTTTTCTGCACAGTTGGTGCTATCCACCTTTCACCACACAGTGGCACTGTTGGGCCATGTTTTAATAGAAACTTCCACAGCTCGTCTGTGTGTGTCACTGTCCGTGTTGATGATCAACAATCACTACACATGATTGCTCTCCTGTCACATTCTTCATGAGATATTAGTTTATGTAGTGCTCTTGTTGTCATTCAATATTCATATAGATGTTGAAAGTGATAACTACAGCCTTTAATAATTCAATAAAGTCAATTGGTTTTACCCAAAATGTCTACTTATTCTCTTCATCATACTCTTGATCTGGTTTTGGCATATGACATAGAGAGTAAGGACTTAATAATACATCGTCACAATCCTGTTTTGTCTGACCATTTTTTTAATAACCTTACTAACCTTGCTAACTAACCTTTAATAACGAGTTTACATTAACTGACTACACAGCCACTGAGAGGAAATTTCATTATAGTAGATGTATTTGACAGAATGCTGTAACCACATTTGAGAATCTCTTGAGGCCAGTTTTATTTACATGTTTGCAGGTATTGCTGTCACATCTGGAAACCAATGAACATACCAGTGAGAGGACGAGCTGATTCTGGACAGTTTGTAGGTGTTGCTGGAAGTATCAGTAAGTATCTGAATCGCTGATCTGTGGCAAAACAAGTTTAGACTTTTTTAGAAAACGAAATGTGTTTGTGTAACTGGTTCTTGTAACATCTGAGGACCTATTTGGCATAATCACCAGTACTTATGGTGACCAAAGAAATGGATGGAACTGAATACAATGTCCAATTAAGGCTAACAATACAAACATATGAGGGTGTGGACTTGTGCTGGGATCCAGGATTTTTCAGTTTAGACTTTATGAATGCAAAACTGACTGTTGGTTTTGGTGCCGGAGGGTTTGCCTACAAGATTCAACAGATACATCATGAAACTAAATTTCAGCTAAGAGTGTAGTTTACTTTAGCTCTACACAGGACCGATCCAAGGTTGTATAGGGCCCTAGGCAGAATTTAATTTGGTGGCCCCTGTTTCAGTTAGGCCTACTCACCACCACAACACTCTTTATATTGCTCATACTTTATTATCACCTCCTGCTGAAGATAGAAAGGAGATGATGTTTTTGCGTGGGTGTATGTGTGTGTGTTTGCAGCATGCATTCCTTAAAGCAGAGGTCCCCAAACTCCGGGCCGCGGACCGGTACCGGTCTGTGGGTCATTTGGTACCAGGCCGCACAGAAAGAATAATTAACTTACAGTATTTCCGTTTTTTTTTTAAAGTCTGAACAACATTCATTTTGAAAAACTGACTGGATTCTCTCCTCTATATGTCTATGACTCACTCTTGATGCATGTCAGAACGCTTATCTAGGTCATATGATATGCTACCGCTAAAAACAAACCCACAAGCTAGCAAAATGAGTAAAAAACAAACATCTCTGAAAGTCCTAGATAGGACCATCTCCCTACTGAGAAACAGGCACAGGGCTCCCACTGATTCGGCATATGGTGAGTTGTATTCTTTGTGCTCTTTTTATTTGTGGTGTATCTTAATTTAAAGGGCATGTTTACACATTGCCATATTGACCAGAGAACATCAGGGGGAGGAGAGGGTGTTACTCATGTTGATAGAGCAATACCAGGACAAAGCTGCGAGTACACGTTGGATTTACGTTTATTATGTTTTAAAAAATACTCCTGTTTTCATGCCGTTCGTATCATTTTATTTTGTTGTATTTATCCCCCACACCTTTAAAGCCTGGTCCGTGAAAATACTGTCTGATAATGAACCAGTCCGTGGAGCTAAAAAGGTTGGGGACCGCTGCCTTAAAGGAACGCTAGGCTTTTACTCATTTGTGCATTTTAACACAACTAGTTTTAATACAGTGACAATGAATACTATAAATTGTTCATTTGATATAATATGTTTTCCTTCATAATCACATAAAGAAGAGAACAATAATAATTGTAAAAAGTAGTTAAATAAATTAATTAATCTGGACTAGATTATTATTATGAAATACAAAATTGTAATCTACCAACAAATGGTTCTAGTATGAAATGTGATCCAGATCAAATACAAGCAGCAGAAAATAATAAATTAGCATTCTAATATCAGTCTGTTATCATTCTGAATACAACAAATGTAGATTAATCTGTCTTTCAACTTGTTTTATATTAATATTCAAAGGGCTCTTGGGTTCCAGCTACGGCTCTACAAATTAAATTAAAAAATGTGTGTATATAAACCAGTCACTTTGTGGATTTAATAACAGTAACATTCTTTAACAATTATCTTACATTAAGTAGACTCATAGTGTGCTGCCTGCCACGAGTAGAAGGATTCATGTAAAAATAGGAATACTGTTCACACATCAGAATTATGTTTTAAGAAATAAATTGCAGGATCACTCTAAAAATATATGTATTCTGTGGATAATGTGTTTTTAGTATAAACTTAACAAAATGTCATAGACAAACAGTCACAGTTAAAATGTTTTTTTAAAAGTCACTTCTTAGTCAGCATGCTTATGCATTTCTTAAAATACATCTTTTGAAGCAGGCTTTTGAGCAATTAATATCTTACCTGTTGTAGATAGCTCTTTGAACCACCTCAGTTTGGTCAAAAAGAGTTTAATTTGAACTGGATTGATGGGCTAACAGCCAGCCTGAGTGGGGACCAAATTTCAAATAATTACATATGAAAGATATAATTATGAATTTTATTGTTAATCAATGAATTTTAATGGTTTTTGCAAGTGCAAATCATGGTACAGTTAGCTGTAGCACTTCTAATACACTTACAACACGAATATCATAGGCTACGTTCACACTGCAGGTCTTAATGCGCAATTCCAATATTTAATTAGTTATCTAATTAGTTATTTTCTTTTTGGGTGGTCCTTTACATTATAATTTAGGTGTCACTGCCATCAGACTCCAGTATGAACAGTCTACGGCCCTGATGCGACCCGCATGTGCAGAAGATGTGATGTCAAAAACAGCATGCTGTGTTTCCTGATGTAAAAATGGATGCTACCCATGTTAGCACGTGTGTGTGTATCAATTCTGAAGTTGTTGTGCAGTTGAAGCCAACAAAATTATTATCTATGATACTTGTTTTGTGCAGTTTGTACATTTGATGTTGTCACTTCCCACCTACTCTGCCGCAGAACTGCACTTCTAGAACAAGTGACGCACTGAAAGTAGAAACAAACTCAAGTATCCATCCCATCAAGCAAGTATCAATATGATCCAACATCAATGTTGATATTATATGTTAAAAATATTAATGAAAAAACAAAAAACAGTATGAGTTTTGTATGAGTCTTTTGCTGCCATGTCAGCCCTTTTGTTGTTTTATTAAAATATGTTTGATTTTCTTTATGGAATGGATTGTCCATAACGAACACCATGTTCAAGCATAAGGGTGTCCATATGTGCTCTTGGCACCAGGACACCCTAGGTCGCAGTTCAATGATCGACTTTGTTGTCGTTTCATCTGATCTGTTTTGGACACTCGGGTGAAGAGAGGGGCGGAGCTGTCAACTGACCACTACCTGGTGGTGAGTTGGCTCCGTTGGTGGGGGAGGATGCCGGTCAAACCAGCAGTCCCAAACATAATGTGAGGGTCTGTTGGGAACGTCTGGCAGAGTCTCCTGTTAGGCGGAGCTTTAACTCCC
>NC_051436.1:24232108-24251395 GCF_001649575.2 Kryptolebias marmoratus
AGGGTCCTCGAGGGTGCATGGGAGTTCGCCCAACCAGTCTACATGTGTTTTGTGGACTTGGAGAAGGCGTTCGACCGTGTCCCTCGGGGAATCTTGTGGGATGTGCTCCGGGAGTATGGGGTACCAGGCCCTTTGATACGGGCTGTTAGGTCCCTTTATGACCGGTGTCAGAGCTTGGTCCACATTGAGGAGGTCTTCGAAGTATTCCGCCCACTGACCCACGACATCCCGAGTCGAGGTCAGCAGCAACCCACCCCCACTATAAACAGTGTTGGTGCTGCACTACTTTCCCCTCCTGAGACGCCGTATGGTGGACCGACATCGCCTCGAAGCCGTACAGAAGTCTTTCTCCATGGCCTCTCCGAACTCCTCCCATGCCTGAGTTTTTGCTCAGCGACCATCCGAGCCGCATGCCGCTTGGACTGCTGGTACCTGTCAGCTGTTTCTGGAGTCCCACAGGCCAAGAAGGCCCAATAGGACTCCTTCTTCAGCCTGACAGCATCCCCTACCACCGGTGTCCACCAGCGGGTTCAAGGGTTGCCACCGTGACAGGCACCAACTACCTTGCAGCCACAGCTCCAATAATCCGCCTCAACAATGGAGGCACGGAACATGGCCCACTCGGACTCAATGTCCCCCGCCTCCCCCGGAACATGTTCAAAGTTCTCCCGGAGGTGGGAGTTAAAGCTCCGCCTAACAGGAGACTCTGCCAGATGTTCCCAACAGACCCTCACAATACGTTTGGGCCTGCCAGGTCTGACCGGCATCCTCCCCCATCATTGAAGCCAACTCACCACCGGCAGTAAGTTAGACTCGTTTCCGGTGTTAGTTGGACTCCGCCAAGGTTGCCCTTTGTCACCGATTCTGTTCATAACGTTTATGGACAGAATTTCTAGGCACAGTCAAGGTGTTGAGGGGATCCGTTTTGGTGGCCTTAGGATTGCATCTCTGCTTTTTGCAGATGATGTGGTCCTATTGGCTTTATCAGACCGTGATCTACAGCTCTCGCTGGAGCGGTTCGCAGCCGAGTGTGAAATGGCCGGGATGAGGATCAGTGCCTCCAAATCTGAGGCCATGGTCTTGAGCTGGAAAAGGGTAGAGTGCTTTCTCCGGGTTGGGGAAGATGTCCTGCCCCAAGTGGAGGAGTTTAAGTATCTCGGGGTCTTGTTCACAAATGAGGGAAAAATGGAGCGGGAGATCGACAGGCGGATTGGTGCAGCGTCTGCAGTGAAGCAGGCGCTGTACTGATCTGTCTGATCTGTTTCTACAGAGTAGAAAATCAATCTGAGTCACAGTTACTGCTACACACAGGTATACTGGAAACATGTAGTTATTAAACTGCTACATAGCCAGTTGGCTGGAACCTGCAGGAAAAATGTGCCAATTGTTTGTCATAACTGCTCATTTTTGGTCTTTCTTTCCTGGTATATATTTTAAGCATTAAAGAAAGAACAAGACAGGAAGGACCTGTGAAGCAACATGACAAATGTGATTGATATTTTCAGGTAAACCCTCAAAACTTACTGCTACCATTAGCTCATGTGAAACCTTTAATTGTGAAAAAAATAGTGGTGCAGATGTTTGCTTTTCTAGTGTATATGTATATATAATTTGGACATGTATAGTAATTCATTTAAGGTGGGCCAACTTTTTTAGTATTACGGTAAGTTACTTGTCTGGCCCAATTTCCCTCAGTTTCTCCCTGCAAAGAGTAGCTGTCAGCCCTCAGAGAGGTACAGACCTGAAAATGACAATGTCAGTAAGTGAAGAAAACTATCATGGCTGCCACTTAAGAAGAATTTAAATGCTGTATATACAGTTGAAACCAGAAGTTTAAATACACTATATAAAAAGACATGCACTTTTTTTCACACTGTCTGACATGAAATCAGAATAAACTTTTCCCGTTTTAGGTCAGTTAGGATTTTCAAATTTATTACTATTTGCTAAATGCCAGAACAATGAGAGATAAAAATTTTTTAAAGGCAAATTTTTTTACTTTCTTCAACGTCAAAAGTTTAAATACACTTTATTAGTATTTGGTACCATTGCCCGTAAATTGTATGACTTGGATCAAACGTTTTGGATATCCTTCCACAAGTTTCTCACAATAGTTGGCAGAAATTTCGGCCCATTCCTCCTGACAGAACTCTGTGACTGAGCCATGTTTGTAGGTTTACACATGCCTTTTCAGCTTTACCCATAAATTTCCGATAGACTCCAAAACATTGACTTTGTTATCCTTCTGCCACTTTGTCACCAGTTTAGCAGTTCGCTTCAGGTCATTGTCCATTTGGAAGACCCATTTGTTCCCAAGCTTTAACTTCCTGGCTGATGTCTTGAGATGTTGCTTCAGTATTTCCACATAATGTTCTTTCCTCATGGTGCCATCTATTTTGTGAAGTGCACCAGTCCCTCCTGCAGCAAAACAACCCCACAACATAATGCTGCCACCCCCGTGTTTCACAGTCAGGATGGTGTTTTCAGGCTTGTAAGCTTCCCCCTTTTTCCTCCAAACATAACAATGGTTGTTATGGCCAAACAGTTCAATTTCAGTTTTGTCAGACCACAGGACATGTCTCCAAAAATTAAGATATTTGTCCCTGTGTGCATTTGCAAAGATTAATCTGGCTTTTTATGTTTCTTTTGAAGTAATGGCTTCTTCCTGGCAGAGTGGCCTTTCAGCCCATGTCGACAGCACTCGTTTCACTGTGGATAATGACACACTCTTACCAGCTTTAGCCAGCATCTTCACCAGGTCTTTTGGTTTTGTTCTTGGGTTGATATGCACATTTTGGACCAAAGCACGTTCATCTCTGGGACACAGAACCTGTCTCCTTCCTGAGCAGTATGATGGCTGGACATTTCCATCTTGTTTGTACTTGCGTATAATTGTTTATACAGATGAACGAAGCACCTTTAGGCATCTGGAAATTGCACCCAAGAATTAGCCAGACTTGTGCAAATCCACAATTCTCTTCCTGATATCTTGGCTGATTTCTTTCGACTTTCCAATAATGTTACATAAGGAAGCAGTGTGTTTCAGGTGTGCCTTAAATTACATCTACAGGTGTGTCTCTAATTAACTCAGATGTTGTCAATAAACCTATCAGAAGCTTCCAAAGACATGACATCAAATGTCCCAAATTGTTTAAAGGCGTCGTAATCTTAGTGTATTTAAATGTTTGACTTTGAAGAAAGTAATAAAAATTGCTTTAAAAACATTCTCTCTCTCTTATTATTCTGGCATTTCAAACTGGAGAGACTCACGACAAAGAAAAGCTGCAATGAAATGGTTTTATTTGACATGAATGACATGAGATATTTGGCACTCAGACCCCGGCGGAAGATGCAAGTGCCGTCAATAGCAATGCGCTTCGATGAGAAGCTCAGGTTGAGAATTAGAGGTGTCTTCCCCGGGCCGGACACTGGTGGTGGAGGTCGAAAAGGAAGGAAGCTCGAGGGAGCTGGGAAACTAGGGGTGGAGAAGGGGTGGAGGTGGGCTGAAGTTCGGCAGGTGAACAGATGAGGCTATGATGGAGGTCCTTTTAAACGAAAGCTTGCTCGCTGATTGGATAAGATGGATGCACGGTCTGATGCTGATAGGCTGAAGAGGAGGTGCATGATGCAGCGATTAGATGATGCAGGTGAGGCCGGAGCAGGTCTTCCAGTTTAAATTTATGCCTAGGCTTCATTTAACAATTAGAAATAATTTTTAAAATCCTAATTGACCTA
This sequence comes from Kryptolebias marmoratus, assembly GCF_001649575.2. NCBI lineage: Eukaryota > Metazoa > Chordata > Actinopteri > Cyprinodontiformes > Rivulidae > Kryptolebias > Kryptolebias marmoratus. The sequence continues at coordinate 24,235,844 of NC_051436.1, forward strand.
AAACCAGAAAAGTTTATTCTGATTTCAGGTCAGACAGTGTGGGAAAAAATGTATGTCTTTTTAAATAGTGTATGTAAACTTCTGATTTCAACTGTATATTCTGGACCTTTGCAAGAGAAAAAATTCTTTATTCAGGCTTTGCTGAATTTTAATTAAAGAGCACTGATTTTAACTCAAATGTACAAATAGGGGAGAAAATCTCAGCTTGAGGATAGATTGTTTTTTCAACATTATCAAAGAAAGGTTTTATGATTGAACCCATCTTTCCATTCATACATACAATCAAAGGAATTAATATCTAATTAATAATTAAAGATAAGAGTCATGGAAAATAATTTTTGGTGACACTACTGTAAAACATCTGAGCCCAGGTTGGACTGTTTCTGCAATTATTTGGATGGTCACAACACAACTGTATTAATAAACATTCAGGATTGTTCTAAAATTTTATAAATAATACTTGTTTTTGTATGGAGGCACTATCACCACCAAACGCTGATGGTGAGAAGACCTCATCATGAGATTGTACTCAATAATAAATCTGCAAAATGTGCAAGTTGAGTTTTCCTTATCTCACTTATTGCTTTTTGCCTCAGCATAAATAATGGATCTCTAGGGGAAATTGCATCTACTGTGATACAATAATAGCTATACTTTAAGAAAGAAATTAACTTTAAACTGTATATTTTTGGTATTTAAAGTGGTTCAGCAGTTTTGTGTGACACTTTCAAAAAGCTTTGAGGCTGGAAAAAAGGTTATGGATCATTGGGTCAAGTTCTGAAAATGCTACATAGCTTAGTTTCTGCTAATGCTTGTTTATTGACCTTCTTTATTAAACCCGTTAAGCTAATCTTATGTCACAGATTCTTTAAGGCAGGTTTCTATTTACTGCAAAAAGAGCTGCACTACAACAATAGAGGTCAATAAAATATTATGTGTACAAAGTAGGTAATACGATCAATACATTTTAGGCTGGGAAACTTTTAGTGCACACTTTCTGTTGAATTCCTTGTTAATTTTGGGTGCTTTAAGAATATTTGATTCTAGAAATCAGTGTTTCTTTTTATCCTATTTTATTTCTTTACAGGCAAGTCATGTTTGCTTCAAACAATCCAATGTGGTATTCACACCAAAGTAAATTTTGTGAATACTTCTTTAAATGTAAATTTTCAGTCTTTTTTTTTTTGTAATTCTACAAAATTGTATAAATACTGTTTTCCCTTTCTGGTTTACCGAATATAGATTTTTGAAATAAAGAAATATTTTAATTGATTGTATCATTATGGTGCAACAAAAATAGCAAAAAGTGAAGGGGTCTAAATGCTTTTTTTACTAACAGCTAACAAAACAAACAGCTTCTAGAGAATTGAAACAAAAAATCTGCTTCCTCCTCCTAAATGTTAACAAGCCATTTTAATTTGATGTATATTATATTTTGACATCATTTTACTTTTATGTAAAATGATCTTACAGTTCAAAATTCTTAGTGCAAAAACAGACAAATTACATAAAATATAAAAATGTTGGAAATTAATGCAATTCAGGATCAGCTTTCCCTTGTCTCACATTTCGCTTCACAAAAAATAGAAATATTTGCAATATTTTATATGCCGTTTAATTTTCTGAGCCCTGACTGCACTACTTTGGATATTTTTTAAAAGAGATGATATTTTTATTCCAACCTTTCTCTGGCTGCTTCCTCCTGCAGGAATTGCCAACGAGGGTAAAGAGTGAACTCGTCAAGAAGATTTGGCAAATGTTTTATGCTAGATGTTTTCCTGACGCAACCTGGGTTTTGAACCTGCAGCATCAAGATAACAAGACCACAACACTCATCACTGAGTTACTGCACATCTAGATATTATTTTTATTGCTTATGAAAAAAACTTCCACCCTCATTGTTCTAACAAAAATGCTGAAAAGCGCATGAGAACATTCACATTATTGGAATAAAAATACAAAAAAGATTCCCCCAAAACTCACTTTTTTCAATAGTGTTTACAGTTTTCTCTCGGTTATTTTTCATTTCGGCACACAAAGAAAGTTTGAAGGTGAAGGGAACAGAATAAAATGAGACTGAAGCAGGAAAAAAAGGGAAAAATGTCTCCATTGTTGTTTTGGTTTCTAGAGCACAAAATGATACTGGGCATGCATGAAATAGGCTGTTACATTATCGTTTCTAATAAGCTCTTTACCTCAAGTCCACTTGAGCACACCAAAAATGAAATTCTCCAACTTGGAATGCATTTTTAAAAATCTGAAAATTTTCTCCCTAAAAGTTATGTCTGTCTGTGGACAGGATGTTCAAACAGAAGAAAAACTCAGTTAAAAAAAGTCTGGAGCATTGTGCACAGGGCCTGAAAAGTAGATATTTTTTAATAAACTTTATTTTGATCACTGAAATTTAAATCATATGTCATCTTCTGTCAGCCAGATGTCTTAGCTGACGGAGACACAGTATATACGAGTTAGTCTGCCTGAAAAAACATTGATGAATGGTAGAAAACATCAGAATGACATGTTTGAAGAACCATTGGCCTGCCATAATTTGACAGTTTTAGCTTTTTGATATTCTGTGTTTTATCTAAGAGCTGGAATTTTAAAAGTGTTTGGTCGCTCTGATTAGACATACATGAGAGTCTGATGAAGATTCTGTCCAGCAAAATACAACTCAGCTAAATCTTACATTTTAAAAACTATCATCAGAGCATTCATGTAACACTGTTTTGACTATCTAAAAATCTGTTGAAACTTTTGATTCCACCAAAATGGAAAATATACAAACACATTAGTGTTCCCGTTTTTCTTCATTGACTTTCCCCATTCATCTAAAGCTAATTTTAGCCTGCAGCATGACAGAAAACCCTGCAGCTGAGGGATTTTTAATATAAAACAGCTGGAATTTCATGTTTGGGGAAAATGTGAATATTCTTATATGAAACCAAAAAACATATAGATATATGTTAAACAGCTATTTTCCCTTGTAATTTATATGTGTGTGTCTGTGTTGGAATGTCTTCTGCTCAGCCAGAGTGTACAATGCCCTTGTATTTTGTTGTTTTTTAAATAAACTGCACAATAACTTAATTTAGGTGTATGATCAGCTAACATATCGATTTCATGGAACAAAAAAGGCGGGTATTGTCACTTCATTTTTGTGCATTGCTTGTACTAATTAACTTGGTAAATTCTCATGCTTTAGCTCATAGAAAAAACAGACTGGTTTCCACAAAGGTAGATCTTCCAAATTAAGTTTAACTCTGTTCTCTAATGTTTAATTATCAACACTGATTGCGAACTGAAGAAATACATGACAGATAAGAAGGACTTGAGTTAAAAATAAACATTATATGCCTTTCTTTTAAATAAAGACAATCTGCAAAATAGTTGTGCACTGTCAAAAAAATTTAGTTACATTTGAAATTTTCTTGGTGGATTTGAGTAGAAACATTTGGAAGTTGCGAGTTTGATGCTCTCTTAAGTGGTTGTACTGACCAACAGAAGCAAGAATTTGACAGCTGTGTGGGGTGAGAAGCTGTGCTAATTGTTTATTATTATTATTTTAGCTCTTTGCATTCTTCAGGGCCAACCCAGGACTTATGTGACCACTAGATGGCACTGTGGGTCCACCAGAGGGCTGTGGTGGTTGGACGTTCCTTCATCTCTCTCCTCTCAGGGAAACTTTCACTGCAGCCTTGAGAAAGTTTCTTCTTTTTTTGAAGAAATATCCTATTTCTGTCAGCTAAATGGTTTGAAAAGAAGTTCACTCAGACAGATTTCATGACTGCTGCCGTCAAGCTTGACTGGCACACAAGTGCGTTTAGGTCACTTCTGAGCTCCGGTTGCATTTCGACTTTCAGGGAGGGCTTGAAGTTGTAGTTTGACACTGTTGGCGTCACGGTTGGTGCTCAACTCTGTGACCTGCATCAAAGGGACTCCATGGAGGGGCGCTTGACTTCATACCAGTTTAACAAAGTGTAAGCACTTCACTGGCTATTTCACTCAGTCTATACCTCAGTTTCCACGTTTCATGACTGATGAACTCATCTACATACAGCTCAAAGCTTGAGCAATGCTTCCCTTTTTAATTAATGCTATAAAAACCAACACTTTTGGCTAAATAAAAAAAAAACACATTGAAAAAGTTTGTTTTCTCATCTGTTTCTCATCTGTTTATTTTCCATCCATGTAGCTAAAAGTAGTGCACGCCTGAGTAGAGATGAGGCTCTTCATCAAGACTAATCCTCTCACTGTAAGAGTCCCCAGTGCAAAGGGGCTGGTGGTCTACAAACACCAGACCATCAAAGTGCTGCTCAGCCAGGCTAAAAAGAACACAAAACAAAGAGAAAGCATGCAGTCACACGCTGCTTGTGTGTTCTCTGGAGGGAGGGTAGCTGATGAGCGATATCTCCTGCTCCAGGTCTGTTTCTGGCTCCATTTCTGAAAATGCGCCGTCATTGTGGAATTCGGACAGACTCTGTGACACTAATCCGATTTGCGTCCCGTCATCTGTCGTGTCCTCTGGGTCCACAGTCAGCCTCCCGTTATCTCCCCTGCCGCCGTTCCGACAGTTACTGTTGCGATCTACCCCTGCTTTTCCGTGACTGCTTGTTAGAAGAGGAGTAACGGCATGTGATGGACACTGTGACGGGCCAGGCAGGGTTTTGCAACCCTGTCCAGGTGCGTTGGGCCCAACGCTGTACTGGCACCTGATGTAGTTTGAGAACGCTCTCCTGTAGGTCTTATTAAAGAGGGTGTAGACTAAAGGGTTGACTCCAGAGGAGATGTAACCCACCCACACAAAGACATTGAGGAGGTCATGAAGCAGCGACTCGTTGCAGGAACCACGACAGAGAACAAAAGTGACGTTGGTGATGAAGAATGGACACCACATGATGAGGAAGAGGAAGAAGACAATTCCAAGGACCTAAAGAAAAAATAAATAAAACAAAGAAGAAAAAGTTCAAAAGACAAAAAAGGGAGAGTCAAAAGCAAATAGAGAAACTTAAATAAAATCTGTCATATGGTTCATGAGATATTTTGCCAACAGGCAAACAAGGTTGACCGAAAAAGTTATAACTAAGGTTTTAAATAAAGATTACACTCAAAAAGTTGCACTTGGTGTATGTGCTGTGAATAGAACTCAGTTACTTCTACACCAAATTTTAGAACAATTTTTGTAAAACTGACAGAATTATAGTCATTTTTGTGTTTACTATACTAAATTGCCTGTGTCAACCATCTTAAATTTGGTTACCTCCAAATGCTGTAGATGTACATCCCATGATTATTTCCTGAGAGCTTAATGAAAATCTGCCCAGCAGCTCATGAGATATTCTGTAATCAGACAAACAGCATTGAATCCAAATAGTGTTGTGTAAAATTTTAAACATGTTATGTGAAATCTGTTAAACCTCAGAATATGTGTTTTGGATCAGTCTCTGCTATTTCTAAATCAAATTTTAGATAAATTTATGTAAAACTGACTGAGCAATTTTTTTTGTTTTTTGGGGTTATTTAAGGTAAGCTGGCTGTGGTAGCCTTTTAAATTGGGTTAACTCCAAAAGTTATTCAGTTGTTGATGTTCATCAAACAATTACTTTATATAATAATAATAATAATAATAATAATAATAATAATAATAATAATAATAATAATAATAATAATAATAATAATAATAATAATAATAATCCATCTACTGGTTCATGAGATTTTTGGCGAACAGAGACACACACACATGCACCCCCCATGCACGCACACACTGGCAAAAATATTCTCACTCCTCTTTTAGGGGCAGATGGAAAAAAATCACTGTTAGAAAAAGAAGGGATATGCCATCAACCAAGACGTATGTGAATTTCATTGAAGCACTGCTGAATTCTCTGGCAGCACTCCAAACTTTCTGACATTCCTCAAAGTCTCTGCTTGGATTTGATAACAGGAGACATAAGCTGCTCTAAATATGTTGGAGTAGACATTTGAAATTTGCTGCAAGGAAACATCTGCGTCAGAAAAACTCACCTATCCTTGTGCTCACAAAGAGATTATTCAAATATATTCAGCAGCAGAGAACCTAAAAAAAACTAAAAAAAAATGAATCCAGAACTTTAGGACTTGTTGTTTCTAAAAGTTACTCTTTTGGACATTTTATCAGCTTGCTGCACTATAGCAGACGTGCAAATTGAAGGCAGTTTCTTCTTCATTCTTTCATAAAGTTTTTGTTTTATTTTGTTGTTTGGTTAGAATTAGGCACACTTGGTTAGGATTAAGAAATCCACATTTTTTGCTGGTGACTAGTTGGTAACAAAATTGCAATAAAGTTGAAAAAAAATGTTTTTGGTGTATTTGTGACCACACCTCCATTTGTCAACTAGTGAGATACAACTTTTTGTGACCTATTAAACCAAACTGTTACTAACTGGAAACAAAAAAAGAGAGTAACTTGTGATCAAATTTAAACATGATCAGGGCACTATGTAAGATAACTGTGACAAAAAAGTATGTCAACTTTTCTCGGCTGGCCTGGGAACGCCTTGGGATTCCCTGGAGGAGCTGGCCCAAGTGGCTGGGGAGAGGGAAGTCTGGGTCTCCCTGCTTAGGCTGCTGCCCCCGCGACCCGACCTCGGATAAGAGGAAGAAGATGGATGGATGGATGGATGAAAAAAGTATGTTTTTTCAAGGAATGTTGTGGAACTGTCACAATTTATTTAGAATTATGTATGTATAATTCTGAATGTGTCATATATAACAATACAGTGTGATTCAATGTAAAAATGTACATAATTTCTTGCAATTGAATTTGTCCACCCCGTCTCTCACACAGTGACTGCTGGAGATAGGCAGCAGCTCTCCGTGACCCGGAATGCAGAAACGGGTAAAGAGGATGGATGGATGGATGATTTTTGTTTTATGTCTGTTTTACACATATCTTGTGTCTGAAATGATCAACTAACGCTCTGGCCTCACTTCAGTTTTTATTCTCACCTTTGAGGCCCGCCTCTCATTCTTTATGGCCTGCATCATCCCCCGTCTCCCGTGGCAACCCGAGGCATCACTCCGCCCTGGCCCAGCAGCTGGAGAACTGAGCTGTGACGCTGCCTCAGAGCTGGGAATGATGCTGATGCTGTCTGAGGTTGAAGCGCTGAGTAGAATGCTGGGCTCTGCACCTTTCACGCAGCTCAGTATATTTCGCCTACTCTGGAGGGGTGGGGGCTTTAACTCTGCATGAAAGAAATAAAAAGAGATAATTTGAAATGATGATTATGATATAATGTCATAAACAAGATAAAACTGAAATAAAGCACTAAATTGTTACGGAAAATGTATATATTATTCAGAAAACATTGTTTGTACTTTTGCAAAGTACAAATTTAAAGATAACAATCTGACTAAGCTAAGAAAATTGCTGTCAATATAGAAATCCGAGATAAGATGTACATTCTCTGTTCAAAATGGCTGTTGATATTTTGTGGAAAGGCATAGAAGACATCAAGCATCCATCCATCCATCCATCTTCTACTACTTATCGGTAGTCGGGTTGCAGAGGCAACAGGGCCAGGAGAGAAACCCATACATAACCTTTCTCCAGCAACACTCTCCAGCTCCTCCTGGGGGATCCCAATGTATTCTTAGGCCAGAGAGGATACATAATCCATTCAGCAAATTCTGGGTCTGCCCCCAGGTTTCTTCCCAGTGGGACATGCCCAAAAACCTCCAAAGGGAGGCATTCAGGAGGCATCCTAGATGCTTGACATACCTCAGCTGGCTCCTTTCCATGTGAAGGACCAGTGGCTCTACTCCAGGGGTCAGCAATCTTTCTGATGATGAGTGCCATCTATAATTTCCTCAGAAGTTAGTGTGCCATATCAACCATTGCATTAACAATAAATTTATTAATGCTGCATATGAACAGTTGCACACTATATAAAACTTTTTTTTTTCATTTTCCCATTTTTTGTTATTTGGCAGGATTAAAACAATTTAAAGGGAATGGGACTTGCAGTGTTTTGTTTTGATTATACTTGTTATGTTTGTTAAGCTGCTGCACCAGCTGAGTCTACCAGATGATATTAGAAACAAGATTTTTGCACACAGCATATTTTTGATGCTAAGTTACAGTAAAAACATTTTTATAATTGAAAGACAAAATAAATTATGCATCAAAAAACACCAAGCAATCAGTCTTTTTTTGTGTCTTTTTTTAATCTATTTCTAGTAATACGATTATGAACAAAAGAAAAAGAGATAAGTGCTTTATCTAGACTAGTCTGTTAATGTTTTTCTTAAACTGCCATGTTTTTGTCTGTGTCTAAATTTAACAGAAACATTGAAATACCCATGCTGGACCACTAGGTGACTAGAACATCCTCATTAACAGCAAATAAATACAGAGAAAGAACATTCTTAGCTTGGCTAGAATTTACCCTATACTTGATTTGTTTTTTCAATAGTTTGTAACCTTTTCTCAGTTATTGCCGATTTCAGCACACAACTAAAGTCTGATGGAGACAGGATCAGGATAGTGCAAGAGACCCAGAAAAAGAATGGTAAAAACCTCCAGTTTTCTTTGTTTTTAGACCACATGCACAAATCAGGATGTGACATAATTTCTAAAAAATTCTTTCTGCTGTCGACACAACAAAGTTTTTTTTTTCTTAATCTTGAAAAGATTTCTCAAGAAAAACCCAGTTTGTGGAAGGTGCAAATGCAGCAGAAGATAACAGTCTTTAAAAAAAATTGGGTGTAGTGTGGACAGGACCTAAAATACCAAGGTGAGTCAGCATTAGTAAAAATATAAAATTATAACTAACTTTGGTTTTTACACTTCATTTTGAGTGTAAATGCATTTGTGAAAAATATTTCAGCTGCTGCAGTCTTGCATAGAGTTTACCTTGTGAGTCTGGATGTGCGATTGTATTGATCTGAGGAAGATGTAATGCTGGAGGTTCCAGTGTGATTGTGATTGCTGGTGTGCTCAAACGCTGCTGGGAAGAAGTCTTAGCTTCATACAGGAAGACTGTGGCCTGCCTCTGGAGCACCTGCAAACAAAATGAGGGGAAAGGAAAGTAAGTAAAGGTAAGAATGGTCTTTCAGCAGAAGAAACTGGCTCACTAAACCCTACCTGTATGGTGAGGCAGTATGTCACGACCATGATGACCAGTGGGATGAAAAAGGCCACAAAGGAACCAATCAGCATAAAGCGCTCCTCGTTGAGGGCACAGCTGCCATTGACAAAAACCTTGTCCTCATTGTGGAGGCCAATCACTGGAATGGGCATCGATACGCCTATAGAGGAAGAAACATGAAGGAATAAAAGCTTTTTTTAAAAAATTCAAATCATTTAATTGAAGCGGTTTTCTGTTTATTTCCCACTTGAAGTTATGTTTATATGTTCACTCTGACAACTTCCTACATACACTGTGTTCCAAATTATGCAAAAAGTGTTTAGGAGTGACAAGGTAATACTTTTTTGGTTTGTCAGCTAAACTCATTGATGGTGATGTGTGTCAGGGCTCCTTATATCATTGAAAGCAATTGCAGACACCTGTGCTAATTAGTTTGGCAGGTGTGTCCAATTAAAGGCAAGACTACTTAAGAAGGCTGTCCCACATTATTAAGCAGCCTACATTTTCAGCCAAAATGGGAAAGAAAAAGGATGTGTCGGCTGCTGAGAAGCAACAAATTGTGGAGTGTTTAGGTCAAGGCATGACTACAAACAACATTGCCAAGACACTTCATCGTGATCATCGCGCAATCAAGAAGTATGTAGCTGATTCACAGCACACACGTGTGCGTGCTGATAAGGGAAAAATGCGGACTCTTTCCAACAGGCAATTATGTCAGGGTAAAAGAGCAAATGCAAAAATGCCTTGTCATAGCAGCAGACAAGTTTTTGAAGCTGCTGGTGCCTCCAACATCCCCCACACAACAAGATGCAGGGTCCTTCAGAGGCTTGCAGTTGTGCGTAGGCCATCCTGTCGACCTCCTCTATCCACTGCACACAAGCTGAAACAGCTCCAGTGGGCCAAACAATACATGAAGACTGACTTCAAAACTGTTTTGTTCACTGATGAGTGCCATGCAACACTCGATGGTCCAGATGGATGGAGTGGAGGATGGCTGGTTGATGGACACCCCGTGCGAACAAGGCTACGGCGCCAACAAGGAGGAGGTGGAGTAATGTTTTGGGCTCAAACAGCACTTCCTGCCATGGTTCAAGAAGAAGAACTGTGCATTCTGCAGCAAGATCATTTTCATGCATGATAATGCACCGTCTCATGCTGCAAAGAACACATCTGCATCTCTGGCTGCTATGAGCATAAAAGAGGACAATTACATTATGACTGGAAAATTACAATGACTGCCATTCATATAAGTAATTTTGGAAAAGCTGAGAAAATATTATTTGCATAATAATTTGTGTAGATATTTTTCTAGTAGCAATTAACATCTTTTACCTAGCATCAGACTGAAGTTGTTAAGCTCCATTTTTGTCTTCTTGTCTTTTGTTTCTCAAAGCAACTTGTGAATTAAAAGTGACTCAAATAGTCATTTTGTTAAAATCATCAGTATTAGTGACTGTCAAACAAAGTCGCTGAGCAGCTGAATAGGGGGAATCCTCGTTGACGCGCCAGCTGATCAAAACTTAAATCCACGCTGCAGTTGAGATGTTTTATTTTTATGCAGAACATATAACAAAAATCTGTGTCTAAAGGCAGCATTAAAAACGGATCCGCCGGTTTAAACAGTGATCAAAGACAAAAACGTACAAGCTTAAAGCGGTCAGCAAAAAGTAGACTTCCCCCATCACCCACTCTCTAAAAAGCACCAGGTGAGCAACAGGTGATCTATAATCACTACCAACACCACGTGATCTGAAGCTACACCTATCCACAACAATCAGTTTTAAAAGGTTTGAAGAATTCAATCAATCAAACTTTATTTATATTGTACCTTCCAACAATGCCCTGCATTGACCAAAGTGCTTTACAAGATAAAACAAATAAGAACCAAAAGCCCTTTTAAAAAATTAAATCTTAAGTTTGGCTTTGGACAGAATGAGATCAGGGATGGAACGCAACTCATAGGGAAGAGTATTTCAGGCTGTTCGGCCTGCAACAGAAAAGGACCGGTCCCCCCATTGTTTGCATCTTGAGTGAAGCACCTCCAACAGATATTGACCAGCAGACTGTAAAGCTCTGCTGGGCTGGTGGATTATTAAGCTTTAAGTTACAGTTAAGCTTCACTCCTGAGGGAGGCTGGAAACATCCCCGGGAATGGACAACATCCTCAGTGGGGGCAGGAGAGACTACGCAATGGGTTGTGCTGCCTCCTGGGCACCTGTGGCTGCTGCTCCTTCCGTGTCTTCAGTTGCAGCAGCACCTTCCGTTTCTCCTGTGGCTGCTGCCGGGAGCTCAGGACTGTCTCCTGAGCTCCCGGTCTCCCGGCGACGGGGTCGCCGAAAGAGCAAGGTTCAAGCAGAATGCAAGGTTCTCCCGTCGCCCAAGCTGGTGGAGGAAAAGGAGAGGGCAACTCAGTTCTGGGGAACCTGCTTGGCCTTTAAACCTCCAACACAGCATAAGAGTGTCCCCAGAGCGACTCCACAGATTCCTGAGCATCTTCCGGTGTTTTCAGCTCCGCCGCGGACGAGGTCTTCAGCTCTGCCGTCGGCGAGGTCTCCAGCTCCGGCGAACTCTCTGGTGGATCAGCCGAACGCCACCCCAGCCTCTCCGGTGGATCGGCCAAACGCCACCACAGCCTCTCCAGTGGATCGGCCGGACACCACCACAGCCTCTCCGGTGGATCAGCCAGACGCCACCACAGCCTTTGCCGCTGTGTCCCTCGAGTCGCTCTCTAAGCAACCTGCAGCACCTTCAGTCTCGTTTTCCAGGGCCGCCTGCAGCACCCTCAGTCTCGTCTCCAGAGCCGCCTCTTGTGCCGATCTCAGTCCCACAGTCGGCGCCCGGGTCATCCCCCTGAACTCTTGCTCTGCAGCGGACGGTGCCCAGGCTGTCCGCTAGAACTCTAGTCCCGTTACCAGGGTTTATTTATTTATTTATTTATTATTTATGTTATCATTCCGCTTTTGTTTAGCTTTTGCTGCCACGTTAGCTTTTGTTTTATATATTTTCTTTATTTAAATAATTTAGTTTATTTTAAATGAGTCTGCACTCTGGATTTGCCTTTGTCTCCACTACACCTGACACCTAGATTTTTTACCACCTGATTGAAGTGGGAGGCCTAGGCTGGGAGTCTTCATGTTACATGAATTACTAGAAGATCAAATGAAATCCATTCAGGTTTGTCATTATTTAAGTGGAGAAAATTTTGAGACAGTCAATGCTTAATCAGACCCAACAGGATTTTGCGATGTTGCGATCGCAACTATTAACGCAAAACCAAGCAAACCCGCAAAATCACAACCTTTTGCAACTTTGCCCAAAACACTGCAACTTTCCCACAACTTTAACCCAACATTTATTGTTTCTAAAGTGATTTGCCACCATTTCTGCGGTATAGTGTCTTATTTGTGGGTTTGTGTAGTGTGGAATACAAAAAAAACCCAAATAACTCACGAAGAAGACACATGACGTGACATCCTGTTAACATCAGAATGCCGGGAGAATGCAGGAGGAGCGACATAAGCGAAAATGTGCGCTAATGCTTCACATTTGCCCACAATGATTTCAGCAAAGGACCGCGCAAAACAGTTTCCTACCCAGCTGCAGGAGAGTGGGTGGAAGCTGTTTTGCACGTCCTGCAGTGTAATCATCAAACATAAACGCAAGTCATCCTTTGACAAACACTTTGTGTCTGCAAAACATGTGAGGAGAGCTGCAGACGAGGAACAATCCAGAACTGGTCATGAATGTCAGTTTATAAGCTAGGGTTAGGGTTAGTTCTCAAGTTCTCAAATAAAGCACCTTTTGATAATGTCAATGTTTGTTGGTAATTCTCTTACAAAACTAGTAAGTATTTTTGGTTTATATATTTAAAATGATAGTTTTTGTTATTGATTTTAGTAAAAAAAAAAAAAATTGCAACTTTTAGGAAAATGCCCCGCGAAATCAGGCATTTTAGCCCGCAACAATCACAAAAAATGCCCGTGAAATCCTGGAGGGATTGCTTAATGTCATTTAACCCTCTCAAGGCAGGCGTTGCAGATTTGCAACAGCGAATTGCATATACCTAATTACTCCACATTCATATTTTATGAGCCTTATTTTACTCAGATGATAATTTCCCCAAATATCTGATTTTTCCTGTTACTAAAACTTATTTTGAGCCTGAGAGGGTTAAGCAGCTGACAATGGAGTTTAGACTGAGTGAGGAATTGGGAGAAACTGGCAGATAGATTTGCAGATCATCTACATACAGATAAAAAGACAAAAATATTCACTTACATATTAGCAAGATAATTCTGTAATATTTAAAAAATAGTGAAACATTACAGGGCAAAACCATGAATGCAGTGTTATATATATATATATATATATATATATATATATATATATATAACATTTTGAAGCAAAGCTGAAATATTGCAGTTTATTTATTGACTATCATACAGCCCTTGGAATCCTTTTATCCAGTCTGCCATGCAATTTCAAACAAACAAACAAACAAAAAAAATCAAAATTTAGAGAGAAAAACAACAACTAATGGCATTTCTGTGATAAAATTGACAGCAATGCATACTGTATCACTAGCTGCCGCCGCTACTATTTGCACATGCAAACAACCATGGTATTCTATGTAGATAAGTGGGTATTTATTGTGAAACTGATTGATAAATTGAATATTTATAAAAATAGTGTTAACATAAATAGCTTTGAAAATTATGAGCTTGGATATATATATTTATTTTAATGGCAGCAATCCAGTTTTTTCTTAGTCCCATTTAGACTAGCCATTAGCTCATCAATCCAGTCAGACAAATGTCCTTCTTTAAACTAAGGTTGTTCAAAGAGTCATCTACAACAGGTGAAATATTATTTTTCATAACCTTTGTAACAGTCATTTTACTGCTTGGTTCCTAGAGTCGAGTGGGTGTCACCACAAGGGGGTGCCTATTGCTTTTTCTTTTGTTGTGGTTTTGTACCGAGTAGTGTTTTTGAAGAAGAGAAGAAGAAGATCAGTTTTGTTACTTTTTCTCATGTATGAGAGGATAAAACAAGCTCAGTGCTGTGGAGAGCTGGTTTCACATGAACGAAGTGAAATAAAGTGAAAGTGTGGAATACTTCAACCGTGTGTTCAGCTGTTTTGGTTTAGAGTGGCTAACCACCACTGCTAACTCCTTCTCCAATTGCTCACAACACCATCACACCTTTCCACACAACCCATCTGGAATAAGCTATATTATAGCTAAAGTTGTAAACAAGGCTTCATTTTAAAATTTACAACAGCAAGACTTTTTTTCCTTCTAAGACATTTTTGTGATGTAGTCTTAAAATAAAGCTGCAACAAAATCATCTTGTACATAATCCTTAAGTCAAATTAGATAATTTTATTACTTGAAGAGAAAGCCAGTTTCTGTGAACATGGCCAGTAATTTTTAAATAACATTAAAAAATGACGGGTGGAACAGCAGGGTAGTGGTTACAGCTGTTGCCTCCCAGCAAGAAGGTTGCAGAATTTCACGGCCTGGGGCCTTTCTGGGTGGAGTTTGCATGTTCTCACTGTACACATGTAGGTTTACTCTGGATACTCTGGTTTCCTCCCACAGACTAAAAACATGTATGTTAGGTTACTCTTAAAATTGTCCCTAGGTGTGAGTGAGAGTGTGAATGGTTGTTTGTCTCTATGTGGCCCTGTGATGGACTTGTGACCTGTCCAGGGTGTACCCTGCCTCTTGCACAGTGACTGCTGGGGGTAAGCACCAGCTCCCTGCAACCTCGAATGGAGAAGCAGGTGAAGGAAATGGATGGATGGATGGATGGATGGATGGATTAAAACATGGTAAAGAAACTGCAATATTATCTACTCAAAGCTAACCTGGAACCCATTTGTTGGTTTGGGCTGTGAAGTTTGTATTGTCATGATAATTAAATTAAATAACCAAAATACATTCTTCAAGGAATGAGGGCTACATCTGTAATAAATGAATATGCTGGTCATGTTCTAAAAAACTATTAGTGTGTAATGAAGCCTCTATTGCTTTTGTCCGGAGGGCTCGCTCTTGTGCTGCCATGACTAATGTGTGTGTGTGTATATGTGTGTGCATATATATAACGTTGTTATCCCAGAATAGTAAAGTGGCTGTATTCTTTTAGCAAAATGAAAAAGAAAAAGCTGATTAAAAAAATAAATTACAAAAAAATGAGATGTTTGTCCTACTGAGCTACAGTTTTCAAGAAGCATTCTTTGAATGTGTGAGGATCTGGGGTTGGCTCCGCCTTCTGGGCAGTGCCACTAATCATTCCTCCACAGGTGTTCCAGTTTCCACTGATGAGATCAGCTGGTACTTAAGCAGCAGGCTGGGATCAGATCTTCGCTGGAGCATCAAACCTTCTGGGTTAGATTCTCCGCCACAGTGTCTAACCTAACTGATGC
>NC_051436.1:24256209-24263732 GCF_001649575.2 Kryptolebias marmoratus
TTCTCTGTTTGTGCCTACGATTCAGGTTTTGCCACGCCACGACTACGGGTCGGAAGAACCACTTACCTGGATATTCACGGATACTTACCTCGCTGCTACCTGGCTCCTCTTTGGAAACCACTGGAACCGCCTCGCTCCTCCTCGACGCCGCAACCTCCCGCTAGGACCTGTAAGCAAACAAAGAGACATTGTAACCTTCACAACCATCTTGGAAATCAGAGCTGTACCCGAGACTCACTCAGTTCTCCTTCTCTTGCAGACTCCTTCAGGAAAAGATCCTTGTACATAGTCAGACCTGTAAATAAACGCACTTACCTTAATCCTCGTCTCCGTGTCTGGTCTTGGTCTCGCTCTATGGACAGAAACCCTTGAGTTGTGACAGAATGACCCCAAACATTCTGTATAGATAACCTTATGCTCTAACTTGAAGTATGTTTACTTCAATTTTTCTTGTGCTGCTATGATTAGTGCCTCTGTGCTGTCCTTCAGTCCAGCCCTGGTAGGATTTGCTGATATCAGCCGCCTCCTCAGTTTGCTGGTGGTACATGCAATGCAGAGGCTTATCTTTCCATGAAGGTTCATCTTGTCTTTTCCACATTGGGTTTCTGCTGCCTGAGACATTCAGTTAGATCATTACTGGGGTCTTTCTTCCTGATGTACTCCAGGATCTTAATAGTTTCATCTGGTATAGTGGCTCTGTCATTTTTCTGAGCATGCATGATCTGATGTTGGGTTGAATTTGCTTGGACCTTCACTCCTAGAAGGATTGGTAGCCGTCAATCTTAAAATTCCTATTTGCAAATAATCTACTTGTAGCATGATGGACTCAGAGTTTTTGAAAATGGGTTTTAAATCCTGGTAGCAGCAGTTATTTCTCTAAGGTCATTGCTGATGTCTTTCTTACTTAGCTCCAGAGTAGCAAACTGTCAGAACTCCTGCTTTTATAGAAGTGATCACACTGATGAGTATCAGTTAATGAAATGCATCTGATCAGCAGCACCTGACTGCTATATTCCCACCTAAATCTTAGACAACACATATCTATTCAATTTTGGTATTATTTTTGTTTAATAAATGATGGCATGGTGAAATCTGTTGTGTGTGTTTCAACACTTGAGGTTAGATTTGAAAAAAATGTAGATTCTGCTAAAGAAAATATATTTTTTATAATGTCCTGATATATAAAATAATTGTGTGTGTGTGTGTGCAGTGTCTGAGAACTGTGAAACAGGACAAAAGGTTTCTGGTTTTAATCTCATACAAACAAGAAGAATGTGTCAGGCTGTCTCAGTCCTCTGAGTGGGCTGATATAACTCCATCTTGAATTGTTTCTTTTTGCACAACTTTTACCCAGGCCAACATGAAAATGCAATTTGGAGTAATGACAGTATGGAAAACTCAATCATTACAACTACCTCCACACAATCATACAAACACTTCCCATTAGTACAGATTTGTTCGCATTCAGTGTTAAGCATTTTTCATCCATGAATGCCCAAAATAACCATGAATACAAATAGATTTGACTGATGAGGCTGTCCAGTGGTCTGGTTTGAGTCATAACTTTC
Organism: Kryptolebias marmoratus; assembly: GCF_001649575.2. Classification (NCBI taxonomy): domain Eukaryota; kingdom Metazoa; phylum Chordata; class Actinopteri; order Cyprinodontiformes; family Rivulidae; genus Kryptolebias; species Kryptolebias marmoratus. The sequence continues at coordinate 24,257,778 of NC_051436.1, forward strand.
TTAACTTGTCTCAAATACCATGGAATGTTACAGGTGAGTAGAACAGCTGAGAGTTTAAAATTGAATTTCACTCCACCTCCCTCCATCCACCGTGAAAAATCAGCATTATTAGCCACTAAATCTGAAAAACAGAAGAGATAAAGCCATCTGCATTGCCTTGGGACCTAAGCAGTAAATGAACTGATGGTATCATTTTGAGCAACAGACTCCCTAAACCTGAGTGGTGCATGATGAGTAACTCCTAGCTACTTTGTAAGGTAGTTTACAGTGTGACTATGGACAGCCACATATTAAACTTCTTGCTGAGCGGTTTAATTTGTTTTCAAAATGCAGCAGATTTTACTCCCTTGGGCCATAATAGTTATCTGTCAAAGCTAGAGCTACTAAGCCTGTGTGTAAATCCACTGAGTGCAGAACAAACACAATACATGTTAAGCAGACATACTCACTCTGTGGCAGATCATGACATGGCTTTAAAAGGCTGGTGGGGTTTGATTTTTGCACCAACATATAAAAGATCTGTAGAATCAGCTTGAAAAACCTCAGGGATCCCAGGAGCCAACACCAGAGAGCTGCTTTGTGAAGTCCAAACCCTATGAGCTATTGAAAAATGCTGCTCCATGTTTAATCTTAATTATTCATTCAAAAGCAGCTGTGAATTTTTTTGAAAATATAACATAACTAAGACTGGTGTGTATCTGTCATAACCATATCATTCTATTACACCTAGCCAAATGGTCCAAATAAAAAAAAAAAATTAAAAAGCAAGGCCAAAAAATACGCTTGCTGACAACAAAGGTTACACACCCCAACAGAGTGCTGAAAATAAAATTAAACAGGCTAATCTCGAAAAGTCATGTAAATGTATTGTAATGATTACAATGTCTGTTCAAACGGATAATGGAGTTAGCAATATGGGCATAATGCTGGTCTCATGTCAGTAAGGTGTGGTACCCCCTTGGGGCCTGGAAACAAGTGGGAATTTGGTGAAGAACAGACTCATATAGTTGTTGTAAACTCTCCTGTTGTAGGTCAGTCCACAGCTGTTGTAACAGGCCTTTGGTATCCTGCATATATGTAATGGGTTGAAGCTGACATTCAAGCTGATTCCACACAAGTTTGATTGTTTAAAGACTGGAGACCTAGCTGGCCACAAGAGGACCTCAACATGTCCATAGACACAAATTGTGGCATTACGGTGTGACGAGCCATTGAGTATCTTTCTCCATAGCACCTGACAGGACTAGTCCTCTCCCTTCAGCACTACCAAACACACAAAAATGGTCCTCTGTGGTAATGCAGTACCAAGATTCATCACTAAACATGATACAACACCTCTTGTCATCAGTCGATGCCTTGTGATTACAGCAGCTGTCTCTGCTCTGATGTTAATTACAGCGTACACCTGTGACAATGAACTGGGCTGAAGTCTGACTAATTCCAGTCAAGACACAGTGTGGGATAACACTATCCATTACCTGTGTACAAATTTCAGGAACAGATATCATGAGATTCTGTAATTCTTGCTGCACAATATGTCAATCCTCCTTTTGTGTTGTTAGTCTGGAGTGAAAAATGCTGGGCAACTGCAACACAACCACCCAATGACATGCAAACCCAGAGCATGACCCCTATCAAACTTAAACACTGGTAATGCAGTTTCATGTGTCGCCAGGCCATTCTGTATGTTTGGTGTTCTTTTTTCACTGTTTTGACTAATTGTTGGACATTCCAGTAACTGCCTGACAGCACTATTACTTCACTACTGATTCTCCCATTTACACCCTCTGGTACCTGTTTTAGACTTGCAAGCTCCTTGCAAATCAAATCATTTCCATACCCATTCTTGTTCTGTACTTCAGGGTTCGTACAATTGAAAATGCTTGAAATTTAACAAGCAGTTTTCAAGGTTTGGAAAGTGCTTGATTTCTGTATAAAGTCCTTAAAAGTGCTTGATATTTTTAACTGCTCAGTTTTGTAATAAAGAGCACTCTAAAAGTTAAATTAAAAACCCTAATTTTAGATTTTTATGTTAAAGGCACAAAAATAAGGGAGCAGCCATTTTGCCTTTGATGAAGTCTCAAAGCCTCACTGCCACTCAGAGTGAACTGAATTTAGAGGATTTTTTGTTAAATTACTGTTTGTTCTCTGACCAGCCAGATGTAGAGGGTGTTTGTGGAAGACATTTCAAAACATAAATTTTTGTTCTATTTTATTTTACTTTGTCCCTGCTATGTAGAGTACTATCACAAGACATTTTCAAAAACAGAAATGAATAATTTCGTATTATAGTGAATTGAAACTGTTTTCTTGAGTTTAAACGTATGGTTTTATCTCCAAAGTGTGGTGCTGGAAAAGTTTGAAAATTGACCTTGAAAAGTGCTTGAATTTTACCCCGGAAAAAGTATACGAACTCTGGCACGTGTGCCAAACTATGACTGAATTGTACTTTTTCTTCTGGGTTTTTTATTTCTTTTCGTCAGTGGATAAATGTGTACAGTCTAAGCATCCATTGATAACATAAAGTTTAAAGATTTATTTCAAGCAAGTAGTAAAGAAAACAAAAATACTGACAAGAAAGAATACCTTAACATGCTCAAAAGGAGTAGGAAAAAAGTAAAAAAAAAACTTATGAACTCCTACCCCATAAACTCATACATTATTTACAGATAAAACCTCATTCATCAAACCAATCAGCAATGAAAATAAACAGTTAATTAATTTTTCATTTTATCTGGGTTTACAAATTTCTCAGTATATACATCCATACCCACACCTCATATTTATTAGCCTCAATATAGACATTAGTGCTTTCTCTCACCCCTATGTCTATATTTTGTGAAAAATGACGTCTTTATATTTACTTTGAATTGTATTAAATTATTGCTTTGTTTTAACTCCTCATTTAACTTGTTCCATAACATATATGTCTTCTGTGATCTGATTAACAACAAATAGAGCCTACTTTTTCAATTTAAATGCTGCACAAGAAAGAATGTTGTCTTGAAGGACCACTTTCCGGTCTTTCTGGTTTGAACATGGTGCTCTACAGAAGCCTAAGTGCCTTATATCCACACTTACACAGGTATCAACATTCTGTTACACTCATCAACCACAGACTGTTACAGTGATTATCCCAATCTGATGCAAAGAATAAAATGTATCATATTCATATTATAGAACCTATAAAGTTACAGTATAAAAAGTTCTGTTAAGAAAGCTGAAACTGGACAAAAACCTTGGATGAACTTAAACAACCTTCAAGTAAAACAGTGTGTGTTATTACAGCTTGAATCACTGGAGATATCTCCTGCTGAACATTTCAGTGATAATCTTTCAGCATCGATTACTCTAAGTCCTCTCCGACCTCAATCATAGCAGCAGGTAAAAGTGAGAAACCTTTAGAGGGGTCAGAGCTGAAGGCTAAAAGGAAAAGGGGTGTCTTATCATGAAAAAAAGCTGTCAGTTGTGATACTACAAAGAAAGAAAGGATTCTGCAAATGTCTTGGGCAATTCTGAACATTGTCAATAAGGTAGATTTTTGTGGTGCAGCTTATTTTTGGTTTAGTCAGAAAACTGAGATTTTCATTTTAAGATGGTGCTGCCTCCTTGAGTTTCTGATCTGAGTACCCTAAGAAGGATTATTCTGCAGTTTTTGTTCAGTCAAAAGTATATGAGATTTTGAGAGGGAAAGAACAGCACAATGTTTGTTTAGAAGTGTAGAAAAATATTTAGTATAGGAATCAAAAACACATCTAGCTCCAGTATGATTTAAATTAAAGGAAGAGTTGGTAATAATATTCATAATCATGTTTTAAGATGTGTATAATCAAGTACAACAAAGAATTGAACTTTTTTACCTTAGAAAAAAGCCAGTGAAATGTACAAACTATACTTACTGACCAAAAAAGTTAGGCACTTCGGCATGGAAATTAAATGAAACTGCACAAAATCATCTGACTAATTAGTGTGCTGACTAAACCAATCTATCTCTACTGATAAAGACTATTAATTTATTTTTTTATTTTTTGTTAAAACTTTTCTTTTTTAGGCCTTTCAAATGTACTTATTGTATGACGAAGGCACTCAATTAAACAGCAAAAGAATAAAGAATATTTAAGATAAAAAAAAATGGAGATTTAAGAACACTTCACAAAATATATAAAAAAAATGATTTTGGATTTTCTCAAATAATGTTGGCCTTAGAAACGTTTATAGTATTTCTGGTTTTGTAGTTGTTTTCCAGTATCATTTTATTTTGCACCTAAAGGCCACATTAGTGACTCCCTTCTTTCCAAATATTTCTGAAAGAATGAACTCCACTCTCTTGTGTAAGAACCTGACTTTAATACCACTTCTCCAAAAACTGCATATAAAATTTGAGTATAAACCTAAAAAAAATGCTGACTGTGGTCTGACAGACTCATCATATGCTAGGCATTTGAAGTTCATGACAAAAAACAAACAAACTTGTGTCTGAACCAGTTTTTGAGAGCCAATGGTTCAAGCTTTATGGATCTAAAGAGAGACAAAGGTGAGAGAAGTGGCTCAAAAATAGCCTAAGAAAACCAAAAAGGAGACAATCCTTTTGTGGTGAGTTGCGAGACTTTCAGCTGGATGTTTCATTGTTAATCTCTCAGCTTTGATTTATGTAAGCTCTCTCAGACCTTTGTACTGAACCTCTTGAGGGGTTCAATAATAGGCCAGTAGAAAAACAGAGATTAAAAACAAACTGAATAGAGATTATGCTACTCCCCATCATTACAATTGTCTGATCCAATAATGACCCATAAGCTTGTTCCTATATTTTCTTCACTGAATGACTAGATGAAATCAAGACATTGTTTTATTGTTCTTACAATAAAAATAGTCAAACTTCTTTTCAGGTAAACAAGAAAAGTAGATACAACAACAATATTTGCCGGTAAACAACCTGTAAATGTGATGCTTTGAGTTGTACTATAGTTACTGACCACAACAAGAACACATCCATTCTCTTGATGTTTTCAAGTATGGCCTCTTCCATGAAAGGCAGGCAATTATGTACTTGCTTGTGTCTGTGGGAGTGTGTGCATGCTTGTGGGTTATCCACAACACAACCTGAAAATGACCTGAAATTCTGTTATCACAATTATGACAAATGGTTATAACTAAAAATCCAGCATTATTATGTCCAGATAATGTGATTAATAACTTATTTTGAGATGTCATAAAAAAGTTTTAATGTTCATTGCCTCTCTTTGCTTCCAAAACAAAATGTCTCTCCACAATAAAATTTTGTCTTTATCCTTTTAAATGCACTAGAGAACTCCATCCAACCATTCATCCATCCATTCTCTCCCACTTATGCATGGTCGGGTCATAGAGGCAACAGGTCCAGCAGAGAAGCCCAGACATTCATTCCCCCACAACACTCTCAAGTTCCTCTTGGGGGATCCCAAGGCCTTCCCAGTCCAGAGAGAATAAAAAACATAATTCGTCCAACAAATTCTGGGTCTGCCCCAAGATCTCTTCCCAGTGGGACATCCCCCAAAAACCTCCAAAAGGACGCAGGAACTTCCTGGTGGCATCCTAATTAGATGCCTGAATCACCTCAACTGACTCTTTTCCATGTGAAGGAGCAGCGGCTCTATTCAGAGCTCCCTACGGATGACGGAGCTCCTCACTCTAAGACTGAGCCCAGTTACACTAAGAAGTAAGTTAATTTCAGGGATCAAATTCTTTTTGGTCAAAATTCATACCTAATGACCATAGGTAGGTAGGTAGGTACATTTATTGTGTGAATGCTTTTAAGCATTCACACCATTGTTTTCCTGTTTCTCTTTCTTATCTATTATTCTTCTTTCACTATTCCGTACGTTTTTCGGCATCTAACTCGTTCCGCAATTTTTCAGCTATTTCAACCGTTCATATATCAAAACGTTCAGCTCATTAATGACAAGACCGCTATGACTT
>NC_051436.1:24266880-24281373 GCF_001649575.2 Kryptolebias marmoratus
AGAAATCCTGTTATCAGAAACCCAAATATGTAAGGAACCTCCACTTCAGTAGGTACACAGTCTTCTACTCCTGCCAGGAATCCACCGTATACCCAGCGAGACATATCCCGAGACTGGACTCTCCTTCACCCAATCGAGAAAATTGTATCAATTGCGTTGAGAAACCAGCTGATCAGATCCATATTCCTTAAATTTTTGGAAAATATGTATAAAGAGGCTTTGAAAAAGAAAGCAGGGGAGGGGGGGGGGGCAGTTCAGGAGACAGAGAAGCAGAGAGAAAAGAAACACATCCGCCTTCCACCAGGAGCAGGAAAAAAAAGGGTGAGGGTTGGAATGTAGATGAAGCAGTAAATCAAGAGTTTTGCCTTTCAGCTTAACTCTTTCTGTACGACGACTGACCTAAGCCCTGAAGACCTCCTTCTTCATCTTGACAGCCTCCATCACTGCAGGTTTCCACCAGCGGGTCCTTCTGTTTCTGCTGCGACAGGTGCCAATGACCTTCAGGCCACAGCTCCTGGAAGCTACATCTTTAGTAGAGAGCCTGAACATGGCCCATTTGGATTCAATGTCCCTGACTTCCCTCATGTCATATGAAAAACTCCCAAATGGGTGAACTGAAGATCTCATGAACAAGGGCCTCTACCAGATGTTTCCCAGTTCACCCTCACTACTTGTTTGTGTTTATGAGGTCTGTCCAGCAGTCTCCCCTGCCACCAGATTCAACTTACCACTAGGTAGTGATCAGTTAATAGCTCTGCCCCTCTCTTTACCCGAGTGTCCAAAACATTGGGCTGCAGGTCTGATGACACAATTACAGTACAAAATCGATCATCAACCTTTGGCTTAAGGTGGCCTAGTGCCACATACACAGACCATCCTATGCTCGAACATGGTGTTTGTTATGGACAACTCATGCCTAGCACAGAACACCAACAACAGAACACCAGTTGGGTTCAGATCAGGGAGGCCTTATCTGAACCTGATCACCCCTTTCCAGATAACTGTCATTGTCCACATGGGCATTGGAGTCACCCAGGTGAACAACAGAATCCCTAGATGGCACCCCTTCCAGGACACCATTCAGAGACTACATGAAAGTTGGGTAATATGAACTGCTTTTTGGAGCATAAGCACAGTCAGAACCTTCCCTTCCAGCAGCTTACTGTGTATATGGTGCACTATCTTCACCAAACCTAGTGTTTCACAAGCCTTGTCACCCAATAGTGACTCATATTCCTGTGGTACAATGTCAAACATCAGGCTGTGTTCTTTGCCTTTAATTCTCACTTTAAGGCTGCATCAACCTTTTGTGTCAATCGGCTGGTCTTTGTGAGCTTTAAATGGTTTACGATTTGGATGAATATGCGGTTTTGCCTTCCTCACCTTGATGTCAAACTCATTCACCAAATTAGACTTTGCACCTGTATCCAACTTGAAAGTGATGACAGCTCCATTGACAAGCATTGACTCTGTCTATTTATCCTGCTCCACTATGTCCATACTTGTCCTCTTCTTCTCTGTAGATGGCAGTTCATCCTGTGTCACTATGCCCAGAAAGAATATGTCAAAAAGAGCAGATTCTTTAACAGTCTGTACTTCTTCACCTTGGTTTTTATTTTTGAAGAAAAATTGCTTTGCAAAGTGATTGTAGCCTTTACACTTGTTACAGACTTTTCCATATGCTGGACATTGTTTAGGTTTATATCTAGTCCTACACCTCTTACAGTTATAAGTCTCTGTGTCTTTGTAACCTTCAGCATGTGTTGATCTGACTTTCTGTGTCTTGGTAGACACAGTGGCCATCACTGCAATGTCTTCTCTTGCTGTTTCACCAAATATTTTGACATGTTGCAAGGCTAGTTCACTAGCATGGCAAATCTTTACAGCATCAGGTAGAATTAGTTCTCTTTCTCTCAGCAATCTTTCTTGCAATTTCTTGTCCATGATTCCATACACAATCTGGTCATGGATCATTGAATCATGCAACACTCCAAAGTTACAAGTTCTGGCTTTAATCTTTAAATCTGTCAAAAAAAAAACGCAACAAAAAACATCAAAGGTCTCTGCTGGTTGTTGAACATGTGAGCAAAACACATAGTGTTAAAAGTCTAATTTTTCTTGAGTGAACAATGTTCATCAAACTTTTGCACATCAATGTCAAACTTATCTTTGTCTGCCGTTGCTGTAGACAAATGTGTTGTAGACCTGTGCTGCCAGTGGTCTTTCATCAGTAAAGAGCAATGCTATCTTCCTGGCATCTTGGTTAGCTGTCCAGGACAAGGGCTTGCAGATACAGCAGAAAGTGTTGCTTAAAATTGCTCCACTCATAGTAAACATTTTCAGTCCAGTTCACAGGATCAAGCAGCTTCATACATTCTATGACTGCTGATGCTGAATCACTCCTAGTCCCATGTTTTGTTTCAGTGAAACTACATAGAACTTATCTATTTGACAAACACAGCCATGTTTTATTTCAATCACAAACCTGCCAACATGCAACCACATAGTTCTCTTTTTCATATAGGAAGAGGTAGGCAAAGGTGCAGAAACTGCTACATAGAGGATGAGAGTATAAAGACTCATATCACACCAATAACTGCAAGAAAAGGGGACATTGAATCAAAGTATGCTAATCACCTATGGCTGAAGTAAGAGAAGTGGTTGATCCAGAGTTAGCAATACTGTGTGTTAATGATAAGCTGATGGCTGCAGCATTTGGTAAAATCACATGTAAATTAAACAAATGGCTAAACAAATAAACAGCAAATAAGAATTTCAATTATCTCAAAACAATGCTCCTGAAAAGCCATTTACAACCCTGAACTGCTAACATTCATTACGATAGATACCTCAAACTATGAATTTGGAGAGGTTTTGACACAGTTGCACTTAGACAATGTGGAACATATTTTTGTTTTTGCTTCCTGCACACTGTCACCAATTCAATTCAGTTTATTTTTATAGAGTCAGAACAAAAGTTGTCCCAGGGAACTGTAAAAAAACATTCACATACATTATAATTAGCCAAATAGTAAAGGTTGTCTATCTAAGGTAGCCAATAGATTGCATTGAATCTTCATATCATTACAGTCTCCCATCCTGAACAAGCACATTGGCAGCATTGGAAAGAAAAAAAGGAAGAAACCTTCAGCAGAACCAGGCTCAGGATGAGCAGACCATTTGCTTTGATGGCTGGGGTTTGAGAGGACAGGAAAGAGACATAAACAAACATAGAATGACTGGCCCAGGAGTAGTTTCTATTGGAAGAAAGACAAAGAAAAACACATGTTTATGATATAAATAATTACAGTAGAGTAAGTAAAGACAGCAGCAGAGTGAGGAAATGTGGTCTATTTGTCCTCCAGCAATCAAAGCCTATAGCAGCATAACTAAGGGACAGCTCTGGAAACCCAAGCCAACCCCAACTATAGGATTTAAAAAAAGGAAAGTCAGCTGAACCAGCTGAAAGGAAATACATCACTATAGAAAGAGAAGCTCTTGCTTGTCCATGGGCAGTTGATAGATGGAGGACATATGTGCAGGGATGCAGATTCATATGCAGAACTGATGATCAAGCCCTCACAACTCTTCCAAGCACTAAAGGGATGAATAGAGCTGGCATAAGAATTGCACGCTGGTCAGCCAGACTGATATGTTTCCAGCACAACAGGAAGTACAAACCAGGAAGTGAGAACATCATGGCGGACAGATACTAAACAGGACTTTATCTCAGACATACAGTAGCAGAAATCTCTCTCCTCCTGACTGCACTCTCACTTGCAGATTTTAAAGCTAAATGTGAAGACTGTCCTGAAATTACAAAACTGTGACAAATCAGTCCCTCAGGACGGCCTAAAGTGAAGAAACCCATTCCAGAGAAAGTCAAATTTTACTTCCTTGTATGTAATGAACTGGCTACAGAAAAACAACTGATATTCAGAAGAAATTGTCTTGCAGTTCCCAAGTCTCTGCAAGAAAAGGTTTTGCTCCTGGCTTATGAATGACACCAGGGTGTGGTTGGCACCAAACAGCACCTCAGAAAACTTTACTTGTAGCCACATATGGACAATTTGGTTGACTCAGTCCTATCACCATTTGTCAGGCATGTGACAAAACAACTAATGTTTCACCTGCCCCAACACATTGCTGTTAACATTGTAGGTCCATTTGAACATAGAACTTATGACTTCAAGTTTGCCATCACTCTTGTTGATTATTTCAAAAAATGTCCTGAAATAGCAGTTTCTCCTAATGCTACAACAAACACCATCATGGAATTCTAATTTCTAATTTTGCACGTGAAGGAAACCCTTGCACCATCACAAATGATGATGAACCACAATTTATATTGTCTGCTTTTGCTGATTTCATGAGTGAACGTGGGGTTAGGCACATCAGAACAAGTGTATACTATCCTCAAGCAAACAGATGTGTGGAACACTTCAATAGAGTGCTGAAATACTTAATTTACACAGCACAAGCTAAACAATGACCTTGGAAGCCTACAGTTACTGAAATACTTCACAACTACAGGGCTTCACCTCATGCCACAACAAGACAGGTTTTCTTTACTGTAGTGTAGAACTACTGAGGCATCAAGCACACAATGGAACTAATCTTAATGTACTTTTTCACGTTATGTTTTAAATGCAACTTACATCAGTCTCCAGTGTGAACAGTGAACAGTTTCCAGTTCCCGAAATGACCTGCATGCCCAGAAGAAGCTATGACATCACACTCCGCATGCAGAGTTTACAGAAGTAAATATGAACGCATATGTGTGTTGGTTTTGAAGTTTCTATCCAGTCAGGGCTATCTGTACATCTAAATGGTAAAAGATAAAAGTAGACTAAGAAGAGCACAAATGTTAATGATGACCTTTTTTTGAACTGTGGCTGCTACCTCTGTTCAGAGGTATGCGTGGATGCAGAGTCAGAACCAAGAGTGGTAAGACTTTGACGTGAGGGACCTCCATCCTTTCATCCAACCTAAAAGTTGTATGAAATGCGACATTAATGTTCACACTGCAGTCGCTTTGAAAAACATCGGCTATGTATCCAATTTACTGAAAAGACCTAGGTCGGATATATATATATATATAATAGGATTTGTCACATTCACACTGCCATGAAAAAAATCTGACACATCACATAGGGGCAAAGAAAAAAAAAAAAAATAGAATCGGGTTGCATTTGCCTGCAGTGTGAGCGTAGCCTAAGACTCAATGAGAGCATAAGTCTTTTGGAGAAACATTGTACAATGTGCATCAATAATTTATCCTTATTCTGGTTCATGAAATATTGCAAGGAGTTTGCAATATTGCAATAAAAACACTGTTGCAACAAGGTCAGGCGATGCTATGATTCACTCAGGCAGTTTGTATCTGTGTATGAGTGTGTTCATGTAAGTGTGTATGGTAAGACCTAACAGCCCCTGAACTTCAAAGGGCAATAACATCAGGGGAGGTCTGAGGTCAACGAGAGGGAGGGACAGCTGTGAGAAAAGTTTTAAAAGTCATCTGATCCCTAGACACTCTGCTTAGAAAAAGTGGACATGCACACAAACCTACTTAAGAAATTGATCTTTTCACTTGATTATTCAGCAGAAAATATCACAAGGGAGGACAGAAGGAATGGATTCATGGGTGGCTCTGTGGATACATGCTTCAAAAGTTTGAAACAAAAATGTTTTTTCTCTCAGCAGCTGCTTGTCATTTTACTCTCCAAATTGATCAGTCTTGAGCTCATATCACCACTAAATATTCACTGAGACTGAGCAACATGTCTTTCCTGCTCCACCTTTACCACTCCATTTTCAAGAACTATTTGCTCTTCCTCTGCATCATATTTACAAATCAAATAGTAACAGTATGAATTCCATTTTTTACTGTGGGAAAAGGACAAACCTTCAGGAAAAATCAAACATAAGATAAATATAAAAAATCAAGCTGCCAAAATGATTCTAAATTAACACATTTCTAAAGCATTTGCAAACTGTTCTTTATGGAAAAAACACATGAACTGCACATGGTGAAATCCTGTTTTCTTACATAAAAAATATCTTAAAATTGAAGGCCTAGTTTTTCTTGAAGGAATGCATATTACTGCCTTTCATGGCAGAATTTTAGACTAAGATCATATTATATTAAGAAAAGATGGAGTTGTCGCCATTTTTGTTAAACCTTGAAAATGAAGCCTAGGCGTAAGTCCAGACTGGAAGACCTGCTTCAGCCCCACCTGCATCTAATCGCTGCGTCGAGCACCTCCACTCCAGCCCATGGGCATCAGACCGCGCCTCCATCTCAGCCCATGGGCATCAGACCGCGCCTCCATCTCAGCCCATGGGCATCAGACCGCGCCTCCATCTCAGCCCATCGGCATCTGACCGCGAGCAAGCCTTCGTTCAAAAGGACCTCCATCATGGCCCTATTCGTTCACCAGCCGAACTTCAACCCACCTCCACCCCTTCTCCACCCCTAGTTTCCCAGCTCCCTCAAGCTTCCTTCCCCTTTTCGACCTCCACCACCAGTGGCCGGCCCGGGGAAGACGCCTCTAATGCTCAACCTGAGCTTCTCCTCAAAGCGCCATTGCTATTGTCGGCACTCGCGTCTTCCGCCGAGGTCCGAGCGCCAAATATCTTATGTCATTCATGTCAAATAAAACCATTTCATTGCAGCTTCTCTTTGTCGTGAGTTTCTCCAGGTTGAAATTACATTACACCCAATCTCATGCAACATTGCAATATCACTATATTTTGTGTGATTTTACATGATTTATTAGTGCATGGAGTATCCGTTGTAAATGACTGTTAGTTGCTACCAAACAAGTTCAGTCCATAGGCGTAAATCCTGGGGTGTCGGGGGGGTCCAGACCCCCCCAATCTTGGGGAAGTGTAGATTTGTTCCCCCAAATAATTCAATGAAGGAAACTGTGTATTCAAACAAAATAAGTATACAAAGGCAAAAAAAGAGAGAAATCCGCCATTAATCTAAGTAAAACAAAGGAATTTTGGAAGCATCCACAATCCATATTTTGGAAGCTTATTTTGAGCATGCATTAGGATATATTTTATAAAATTTACCTGAATGATCCTGCATGAACAGGGCATAGGAAATGACCAAAAATAAGAATGTGATGTGCCCCTCTGCCTTGTTTTGGACAGAAACTGTTTATATGAGTGGCACAAAGGATTTAAGACAATTTATTAGAACTGATTGTTTTGTCTAAAAAACACCTAAGAAATTGCCAGCATTTTAAGTGTATATATACACTTTCTTCATTAAAATGCTGACAATTTCGTTGTTTGCTCAATTTGTTCATGGGTTTATGAATATTACTGATTATATTTGCATTCTAAGTTGTAAAACATTTCATTAAGTATGTTTGTGGTTTTTACCGTGAAAAAACTAAGAATTTTCCACTCGGATTTTATGTTTTTTGTGTGATTTTAGGTCTGTTGTGTTAATACAGTAGGTCAAAAGTAAAATATTACTTGAAATTCATACTTAGGAGGTTGTGCTGAAAAAAAATGACTCCAAACATGGCAGGTTAAACCACTTTTAGGATGAAATATGAAGGGAATTTAAAATAGTCCAAAAACGTCCAGTTTCACCCTAGACCCCAGAGGGTTAATGTCAAGCTCGGTGGAGACGTAGACGAACCCAGAATGCAGACTCATTCTTAAAATGAAAAAACTAATTTATTAAATAAAGAACATAAGCAAAACAAAATCTGACGTGGCAGCAACTCAAACATAACAAAAATCTAAGAACGTGGCAAGGCAAGGCATCAAGAAAACAAAGCACAATGAGCGGAAACAGACAACGAACAAACAATGAACCGACAGAGTGTGGAAGTGATGACCGGGTAATTAAACACTGGGAATAATTAGGAGAAGTGGAAACAGGTGGAATGAGTAGCAATTACCGGCAGGTGAAGGTGGGTATGGCAGGAGACCGAGTGAGTGACAACAGGGGAGGAGTGAATGCTGACAACAACACAAACCAGAAAAACCATACTGAAACAATAACTAAAACCGCAACAAAATAATAAAGAAAACAAAACTGAAAAACACAAAAATCCAAATCCTCACAGTTAATAGCTAATTTTGATTTACGTAGTGTAACACATCAGCTTATCAGATTCCAGCATTTTAGTCGAAGCAAGCTGGCAAATATCTCGATCATATTTAGCTCCCTAAGAGTTTGAATTGGGGGCGGGGGGCGTATTTTTAATAAATGCCTTAATTCATAAGAAAATTACTGACACTATTGTACTGATTAATATTACTATTAGGACTACTAAATACATGCCATTTAAATCATTATTATTACTGATTATTCTGTATAGTATATGCATGCAGTTTGGATAAGCTTAAGAAATTTTCTTGTTTAATGTCCCCCCAAATCATGAGATGAGATTTACGCCCTTGAGCTCAGTATCTGTAAAATTAAATTATAGCCATTTTTGTAAAGGTTAAGGTCGAGTAGTTGTAGTAGTGATCTTGAATTGGGTTGATTTAAAAAAACAGTTGTAAATATACATCCTGTGATTACTTTTTGAATACTTTTTTAATAAAATACATCCATTGGTTCATGGGATGAATTTCTAACAGATAAACAGGGTTAACCCCAACAGTCAATGCCAAAGTTTTTAGCAGATGTGTTGCACTCAAATAAATTGTTGGAGACAATGCTCAGCCACTTTGCCACATAATTTTAGCTCAACATTTGTAAACTTGGCTGAGTTATGGACAATATTTTGATTTCTAAAATCAGTTGGCTGTGGTGACCATATTGAATTGAGTTGAATCCGTAAGTTAATCACTTGTTGAGCTATGTTCATTGATTATATTTGGAAAATTTAATTACAATCTCTTTAGTGATTCATAAGATATTTTGCCAGCAGTATAGAGAAACAAAGACAAGCAATAGTGCACACAGACATATATACTATTGCTCGGCCTTATAGACAATAATAACATGCGAGATACGTTAAACACATGTGAAAAAACATGTTTCCTGTGTGAATCTGGAACAATAAACATACAGTTGACATGTGGAATACCCCATTTCCCCAAGGAAAAAAAGTCATTTAAGATGTGAAACCATTTCCCATTGTTATTTCGAAACAGTGCCAACATGTTCAAGTGATCGTATGTAATCACATTTTTCCAGAAAGTAAATACTTGTAGCTTTTATGTGAGCTGTATTTTGTGTTCTATAAAGTAGAGCGATAAACCATCTACAATCCTTTACGCCTGTTTTATGTCACAGAGAAACTCTACACTGTTAGTTTTTTTAATCAGTTAATGTGTCCAGACGAACAGAAGAAATTATAGTTTCCCAATGTGATGCTATTGAGCAGAACATCATAAGCGTCTTCAAAATAAAACCCTTCTACCTTCAGACAATAATCATGCAAATGCATACATTATTGATTCTGTTTAATCTGCAGCATTAAGTCCCTGACAAGAATCCTAATTTACTAAATGCTAATTAACCCTTTGTTGGCTTAGACTAGTGATACAAATAGCGAACTCTGGTCCAGATCCAGACCAAAATAAAGTTTTATCTGAACCCAGATCAATTGTTAAAATTTAAATGGTTATTTTAGAATACAAATAATTTTTAATTTGCACATGTTTTACTGTATTCACAGCAATTTATTTTAGGCAGCAAAGACTTACTAGCATTTGGTATTTCATTTTAAGTGGCTTAGGTATTCCAGCATTTTCAGTAATTTACTTCAAGCTTCTCAGCTTCAATCCACTGAAATTTATTTAGGCAGCACAGATTTTGCTCTACGTATAATTCATTTTATTTGGTAAAGCTTTTCACAGCTTTTTAAATCATTTTAGGTAGTGCAGCTTTTCTTGCATTTATGGCAATTCATTGCAGGCAGCACAACTTTTCTAGCATCTACGGTATTTAATTTTAGGTAGTACAGTTTTTCTGACATTTAAGGTAATTTCTATGCCTGGTCTGCAGTTTCCCTTTGCTCCCCTTTGCAGTGAGAACCTGCCAGCCAGAAACATACAAGCCAGAAAAAAAACAGTAATGATGAGTGAAGAACGCTGTCATGCACATTCACAAGCACTGGTTTAGACTCTTTAAACTTGCAAATGTGTGCAGAATCACTTTGACACAGTAAATGTCTAATATAAGTATGTGCTGACCTATAGATATAGTCCAGACAGCAGCAATCTTCATCATGGCTTTGGTTCTGGAATTAAAGCGGCTGTGCTCAATAGGATTACGAATGGCAACGTATCGATCCAGAGAAATGGCGCACAGGTGCATGATGGAAGCCGTGGAGAACAACACATCCAGATAGATCCAGATTGGGCATAGGGCACCGGGTAGAGGCCAGGCATAGTCTGAAAAAACAACCAGAAAAAGAGATTGTTATGCAGTCTGGAGAGTTTACAACAAGCTAATGAAAATTTTGATTTGTGGCAATTTTTGTTGAAAACTGCAGTAGATCCTACTGACTTTGAAAGCCGCTATCTCATTACACTGAGTCTGATCTGAGGGTCTCACTAAGTGGATCTCATCAAGGTAAACAGACTGTTAGGGCTGAAGATGCTGCAGGGAGAGGCTGATGAAACTTTATTTTAATAGAGTTCATCAAAAGCAGAAAGAACCGCATATTTACTATGCAATAAATTTATTAGTTGCACCAAGTAACCAGACAGCATTGATATGTTTTATTATTTGACTAATATGATTAGGGTCATTAGATAAAGTCAAAGTCAAATTTATTTATATAGCACTTTTCAGCAACAGGGCAGTACAAAGTGCTGTACAACATGCAAAGTCATAAAACACACACAACGATATCATAAATATAGAGCTAAACATATCTAAAACATGAGACACTACAAAGGACTAAGTCGTACTAAAGATAAACCAAAGATAAGTTGAGGAGAATCAAACTACAATATAACATGAACTAAACCAGAGTTTAAAAACCTCAGCCAAACAGAAGCCAGGAAAACACACACCCAATATAAAGTTACATAAAAATACAGAGTAAAACTTATCTAAAACTAATTATACTAAAAATAAACTAAAAATAAAAATAAGCTGAGGAAAATCAAACTAGGATATAATGACAGTGAACATAAACTAGACTAGGATAAAAAAAAAAACTCAGTTAATGAGATATGATAAAAACTGAATTATAGATACCAAAGACTAACTGTGGGTACCGATGGCCAGCTAAGAGTTAAAAACATTTTAATAGTTTAATAAAAGGTCTACGTGGTAAAAACTAAGATAAGTAAAATAAAGGTACTGTAAGGCAAACTAAGAGTACCAAAAGCCAGCTAACAGATACATTTTAATAGAAACAAGATAAACAACTTAGATAAAGCAGTAAATAAAAAAGTAAATAAAATGAAAAAACAGATAAGATCAATGTGGGTCAGCTTTAAGGAAAGACAGCAGTAAATAGAAAAGTCCTCAGATTCGATTGAAAACAGCTAAGAGTTTCAGCAGACCTGCAGCTTACAAGGAGTTTGTTCCACATTTTAGTAGCATAAAAGCTGAAAGCTGCCTCTCCATGTTTAGTTCTGACCCTGGGAACAGAAAGCAGGCCTGTCCCTACTGACCTGAGGGCTCTGGGAGGTTCATAGCAGACCAGCATATCAAAAATGTATTTTGGTCCTAAACCGTTCAGTGCTTTGTAGACCAATAATAGTATTTTAAAATCAATTCTTTGACAGACGGGTAGCCAGTGCAGTGATCTAAGAACTGAGGTTATATGATCCCTTTTCTTGGTCCTTGTGAGGACTCGAGCAGCAGCATTCTGAATTAACTGCAGCTGCAGTGTCATCCATGGTAGTGAAACTGAATGTGAAATTTGCAAAAGATGTCACCAAGAGAGAGAAGGTAAACAATAAACAACAGGATTTCCAGGACAGAGCCCTGGGGAACACCTGAGGTGATGAGAACAGAATGAGACATGAAAGATTTTAACTGAACAAACTGAGTGCAACCAGAAAGATATGAATGGAACCAATTGAGAAGTGCATTTACAATGCCAAGAGAGGAAAGTCTGTCCAGAAGGATGTCATGTGAAATCGTATCAAACGCCACAGTCAGATCAAGCAGAAAGAGTATGGATAATAAACCCGAAGCAGCAGCAAGGAGAAGATCATTGTTAATTTTAAGGAGTGCGGTTTTAGTGCTATGAAGTGGACAAAAACTATAACTATAAATTATTACAGGACAAATGAGCTTGAAGTTGAGCAAAAACAATTTTTTCAAGAATTTTTTAAATGAATGGAAGATTTGAAATGGGTCAAAAATTACTGAGATTATTGGGATCTAAACCAGGTTTTTTTAGTATAGGGGTAACAGCAGCTGTTTTGAGGGCAGGGGGGACAACACCAGTGATCAAAGGGGACAGCAAAGGAATGGTTACTTTAACAAGAATAGTTGGAAGAGGATCTTATTGACAGGTTGAAGATTTTGATTTTTGAAATAATTTGGAGATGTCATTAATTGAGGGGAGAGTGAAGACNGAGATCCAGTAATACTAGGACTGTAATCTTACTGTCATCTGTATTCATCCGAATGTCGTTGCAGATTTTAACAAGAGTGGTCTTAGTGCTATGATGTGGTCGAAAACCAGACTGAAAGACACCAAAACAGTTGTTCAATGTCAAGAAGTGACAAAGTTGTAGGAAGACAGCTTTTTCAATGATTTTACTCAAAAAGGGAAGGTTTGATATAGGCCTGTAGTTACTTAATAGTGAGATGTCAAGGTTGTTCTTTTTTAAGAGTGGCTTAATGACGGCCGTTTTGAGGGCATGTGGGAAAACACCTGAGACCAGAAACATATTTACAATCTGTAGAAGTTTCATGGCCATACAATTTGAGACATTTTTGAAAAACTTCGTCAGCAGAGTGTTAAGGCAATAGGTGGTGGATTTCAGATGGTGTATAATATCATCCAGGATTTTTTAGTTTATGGGGTAATATTGTGTCATGGTATTGGAATCAGGATGAGGTGGACACAGTGATAACACACATTCTGTACTTGAGGAATTTACTGATTGTCTAATTTTCTGAATTTTTTCTACGAAGAAATAAGCAAACCAAACATGGACAAGTATAAAATAGAAGCTTAAGTACAGATAATTAGATTGCCAGAAGGGCCCAGAATGAATGTGAAACTGACATTTAGACTGTTTAAAAAAAAAAAAAGACTTATTTTATATCTCTGTGCAGCTGAGTCACTGTGCATGCTCATAAGCAGCATCTGTCCAGACAATGCAAAAATTACTAAACCAACTCATTTACCAAATGAAAGAACGAAAGAGTGATTTAGTAAAGTGACATAAAGATGGGCAGAGGTTCTGCAGTCTGTGAAAAACTGCATCTAAAAACAGTGGAACAATTTCAGAATAATGTTCCTCAACATAAAATTGGGAAGACTTTGAATATCTCATCAAAAAACGGGGGCGGTACCGCCCCCTGGGGGGCGTTGAGAGGATGACAGGGGGCACTGGCAGCAATATTTTCCAAAAGGGGGCATTGATATTCTTTTGGGGGGCATTTGCTTGAAGGTAAAGTTTACACCAAAGTTTCACAACAATATCAGTTTAAACTTTGAACTACTTGCAAAAATACTGTGGCCTAAAACATTAAAACCAGCACAGAACTGCAGCTGTATCGATGGTGTTTCTCTTCGGCGCAGATCCGTGCTGCCTTCAGGAGAACGGGACATCAGGATCGTTTTCATTTGAATCGTGTTGTCATCTGATGACAGAGAGCTATAGATGGAGAGGCAGAAAACTGAAGAGGCAGAAGGATAAAGATTTTGTAGCAATGAAAATAGCTTTTCAAAGTGGTTGAAAGACAGCAGGAAGGTGTCAAGAGGAGGCCTGGAAATGTTCAGGTTACCACTGTTTACTGATCAGTATTTACAATAGAACACAGCATGACATGAAAAATAAAGGAACTTGGTCGTGGTATTTTGTTGTTCAGACAGTAATCATTTGTTGAACTTGATGGTGAATCATAAAGCAGATAAATTACAAAAGTTGGGAGTTTAAATGTCTCCTCTGGGATATAACTCTACAGAGCTGTTCTGAATAATCTGATAAGTCTGATCAGATGAAGCGTCCGATCAGTAACTGATATCCAACAAGGATATCATTTAAAATTAAGATTTTATGTTTTTATATGTGATTTTACTGCTGTATTTTTTTAAACCTCTTGAACACAAAGTTCATGTCACTAAGCTGTGAGGATGGAGGGAAAGAATCAGGACAGACAGGAAGGAGACAGGTTGGTCCAATATGAGCTGGAAGTGTATGAACAGCCACTTAACACCAGGTGATTCATTTAAAAATATTATTTATATTAAAAAAGTGCATTAGCAAGATGTGTAATTTATTTAAAGCTATTAAATAATACTTGTTTGACCATATGACTTAGAGAAGAACACGGAGAAGGAATGAAGGAGACAGACATGAGGTCAG